>NC_090713.1:13150967-13453997 GCF_040954835.1 Lepisosteus oculatus
AGAAAGAAAGAGGGCATACAGAAAGACAAAAAACTGTTACACAACTTTATGCAAGTTCTTGTCTCTGGCTTCTTTGTTAATATCTCATTACTGAGAGACTCGACATGCAATCTTTCCCACTTTGCCCATCTTTTTACACATATGTTTACGTTGTTGTTGATTTATAATTCTGTGGGTAGCATTGTCTATGAGATTTCATTCATAGAGTCCTTCTTCATTTGAACACAAGGTCTGTTCAGCTTTAACCAGTTTCTAGTGATTTATTTCATGGCTGCCGTCTTGACAGTTCTGAACAAGTATCTTTCTGCCTCTGAAGGCAGCTCATCTGGTGTTTGTCCCAGAAGAAATAGGACTCCTAATAAGGATTGTTGTATATTTCTTCAAGATTTTGAAGACTGGGCCAACCCAAATTTCTCATTTGTGTCTTACTCTTAACTCTTGTATTCCTACTGTATTTTCTAATATTCTATATACATCTGAAAGGATGTAGCTGTGGAAGTGAGTTAGGTATGCAAACTTTATCAATATGTTAACCTCTTATTTTAGTCTCATTTAATTCTTCTCAGCTTTGGATTTCCCCAGTGTTTTCTCCTCTCTCTCTGTGCTTTAACCTTGCCTGTCTGACCACGTCTTGCACTGATCCCTGTGCTCTGAACCCTGCATGTTAAACGACTCTGCCTGGTGCTTTAATCAGTTCCTCTCAGCTCAACCCTTCCATTTCGATCGCGTCTCTAGTTTCACTTTCTCCTGCCTGCCCTGCTTGCTTCCAGCAGAGCCCGCACCTGGATTCAGTCTCCAGCTTACTGCTTCCATCAGCTCAGTGCAGGAGATATCACACTGGGGCCCTAGGTTCAATTCCAGACCTGGGGTGCTATCTGTATGGAGTTTGTATGTTCTCCCCATGTTTGTGTGGTGTTCCAGTTTTCTCCTACAGTCCACAAACATGCTGGCAGGTTAATAGACTTGTGGGAAAGCTGGCACTGGTATGAGTGTGTGCTCTTTGATAGACTGGCATCCTGCCCAGGGTTCAATCGTGCCTTGTGTTCAATGCTTCCTGGGACAGGCTCTGGGTAACTGTGACCCTGAATTGGATAATTGTTTATTAAAAGTGATGTTGATGGTGTTCAAATGCTGCACTACCACTTTGTCAATTAGCTGACAGTATAAAGATATCCCTGTAATGTCAGATAAAGTCAAATTTCAGGGCAAACTTCAGTCTAGATTTATTTGGGAGGGAAGAAAACCTCAGGTACAACCTACAGCACTCAAACTCTCCCAGATCTACAGTCTAACTTCTGTGCAGCTCAGCTTAAAGCTTCAACAACCTGAGTGACCACTCCCCAGCAAAATGGTGAAGAGGCAGTCATCTCACTTAAAACATTATGTTTTACACATAGTATAACTCAAAGCATTATGAAAATAATAAAATTCTGCAATTTAAATACATTAATCACTTAGAAAATAGTGTGTATTGAAAAAAAAAACTCAAGAAAGGAATAGTTGTTTTGATGATTGAGAGAAATAGCATGGCACCCTGACTTAAAACCACATCAAATAGACAGACGTTTTAGAAATGGTCATTGAGGGGCATAAGACAGAAACAAGGAGGAAGACAGAAATCCTGGAAGTACATTCATTCTTGTTGTCCCAATCCTTCCCAAGAGCAAGGGAGAAATTAATTTCCATTTTTTTAAGTTTTGCTTCATGTCAGAATAATGGCAGATTCTGTCTGCACTGCTTCTCGGAGGTTACTACTAATGTAGGATCTAAATGATGAAAACAATGATTTGGATGAGCTGTGCAGATGTTCAGCTGTGCTCCTGTCTTTTTGTCTGCAGGATGGAGAGATGTGGACTAACAGAGAGATGTTGTGAAGATCTGGCCTCTGCTCTTCAGTCTCAACAGTCCAGTCTGACAGTGCTGGATCTGAGTGAGAATAAGCTGGGGGATTCAGGAGTGAAACTGCTGTCTGCAGCTCTGAGGGATCCCAACTGTAAATTAACAAAACTGTGGTAAGTGAAGACTTGTGATTTTGGTGTTTTTTTTATGTGCTAATGCTGAGACACAACATTTGCTTTTTCACATGCATCAAAAAATAGGAAGTACAAAACGAGAAAGAAGGAGGGCATATAGAAAGATAAAAAAGTGCTACGTGATTTTATACAAGTTGTTGTGTGTGGTTTCTTTGTTAACATCTCATTACATACTAACATGACATATTAGACATCTCGACATGCAATCTTTCCCAGTTTGCCTATCTTTATTACACATACTGTATATAGGGATGCAGCCATTTAAAATGCACGGAGTACACTGCGGTAGAACAAGGAATCACCTTGTAAAACTGCCAGGTGGAGCTAATAAAGCTTAATGTCTTATATACAGCATTTGAGCTGTCACCAGAAAACACACGGTTTCGAATCCCGATCACTGCTGAAGGACAGTCTTTTTCCAATTAAGAATTTAAGTTGTATACTCTTTAGATTTTTAATAATTTTAAACTGTGTATTGCAGCATGTTAATCATTAAACATTAAAAAGTTGGTATATTTTATAAAAGCAAGATTACTCAGTTGGACAAAAGTACACAACCTTCCACCTGCATCATAAATATTTTAATTATGCAGAAATATTTTATGCATCAAAGTCTTTACGGAAGATATTACTAATAGTACTAATAATGAATGACCTTGGACAAGGTGTAAACTCAATGTATTACCTTGGTCCACTTTCTTTGTAACCATCTTTGTAAACAAAAATACTTTATTTTTTAATTGACAAAAAGTAACACCAAAGCATTTCTGATCACGTATTCATTTCCAATCATACAGATTAAGTTTTGAAAATCTCTGATTCACCATGCCTTTCACATGCACATAAACAATATTAATTTAGGAACATAAACATATTATGTAAACTGTATATGGCTGGTATTGGTAGTTTTAGTAAAAAATACACACCAGTATTCATAAACATCTTAAGTATTTTACATGTGATTATTTTGGAAATGTTTTTATGTGCCTGTTCAGACTATATTAAGTTTATATACATTGTAGAAAATTATAGTGTTTGAACATTTTTTGTGAATATGCTCGTTATCACAGTAAAAACATGCATACTTTTTAGAATTTGATTAATAGGGAAAATAATATGGAATTGCTTATCTAAAGAAATTAATAACAATATAATTATATTCATATACTATAGCTCAAATTATCACAGTAGTACACTTTCTTTGGAATTGTCTGTATCAGTTTCGCTCCTTCCCATGTGATTACTTCTGTGGCGTAATGGGTTAGGTATGTGCTTTATTTACCCCCATTACTCCCATTTTGATTAAAATCGCAAACGCGTGTTTAATTAAATGCCTTTACTGATTCACAATCTGACAATGCAATGTAAATCATTATCTTTGTCTTTTAAGTCCCTTAGGTAACTTTAAGCATAGCTTTCTCACCATTTAAATTTATTTTTCATACCATCGTTAAACACAGCAGGAGCGTAATGTATTTCCTAATGGTATCACACGTGGGAAAATTAGATTGGGATCATTTTTATTTTTTTAATACATTTGAGAAAAGTGTCATCTATACAAAAAAGTTGTATTTATTTAATACCACTTGATAGTTATATTAATAGAGATAAGAATTTAAGTTGTATACTGTTTAGACTTTTAATCATTGTAAACTGTATTACAGCATGTTAAGCATTAAACATGAAAAAGTTGGTATATTTTATAAAAGCAAGATTGCTCAGTTTTACAAACGTACACAACCTTCCACCTTCATCATAAATATTTTAATTATGCAGAAATACTGAGATGGTTAATTTTAGTAAATATGTTGACAAATATCTGAATTTTTACCAGAAAAATTAGTATCCAGCTGTGAATCAGCTACGTAACCTTGCCCCCGTGAAATTGTGGGAAAGAGGTTTAGTGGGCAGTGTAGTGACCATAGTGTGTTTTAATACACTGTACAGTATAACAGTATAAAGCTTGTTTTTTTATGTTTGTAAACGCTATTCTTGCAAGTACATTTTGTACAGTGTGCTTCTCTGTGTAAGCTGGTGGGCAAACGTTTGAGGTGAAAATTCATCCACAAGGAGTGTACCTTTAAAGCAGAGAAGACCGCACCAAACGTCGCTCAAGACATTTCTCTTTGACACTTTCTTTAGTCATAGAGGTGGGAAGATGCCTCCCCCTTCCCTCTGCCTGCCTCACCTGTTCCCATTTTAACCAATTTAGTGGTTTCATTAGTGACAAAGGCTAAACTTTCTTGGAAATAATGTCTTTTATGTTTTGCAAAAAACTGACTTGCTTTAACAAAATATATTTACAAATCTGTTTCCCTGGCAATCTACCTGAATGCCCATCGCCTCTTTTTACACATTTCAATGTTAATGCAACACGGAAGACGTTATTAATAATGTAGCACTTTCGGGCTCACCTGAGTATGCAGCTGAAATGTCACTGTTTAAACGAATAAGAAATTAGACTGCTCATAAATCTAATAACTTATTCTGCATAAACATAACGTAATTGCTCTCTGCAAATGCTCTTTTTCCTGTCCGTTTAAAGTTATACTGCGCAGTGGGGGACGGTGCGCTATTTTGTCAGCAACCTGCTAATCTGCTTAACACCTGTAGAAAACATTATTTTATTTCTGTACAGAATGCGCGGAAAGTGTTTCAAAAGTTTAATTAAGAAGTAAAAAGAACTTACAGCTTACACAAAGACTCAAACTACAGTATGAAAATACGAGTGTTTCGGAAAAAAAGGACATTTGATTGCTGATTTCCTTATATTTATCTTAAAAATGCTTTTATTTATTTACAATCTGACAATGCAAGACAGAATAAAAGCATCTGTGAAATCACATTCCTGAATGTCCCCCACTGCACTCAACAATCTTAGGAAGAACACGAAACAGCCTGTTTTTTGCCTAATGTGTCTGCTGCTAAAAAATCACGCCCGGCTTTTTAATAGCAGCAGATAGATCAGCTAATCAAGGATGAAAACAATTATCTGCTGTTTGCTGCTGAGGCTGGGAGAGAAATTCTTCTCTATAACTCTTCAGTTTATAGAGCAATTTCGCCAGAGCCTCACATTGTCCAAAAATACTCTTCAAATTTTTTGTTTGGCAGGATTTGAGTTACAGTATATGAATACAACTATATCGCCATTAATTTTTTTAGATACGCGATTCCATATTATATTCCTTAGTAATCAAATTCTAAAAAGTATGCGTTTTTTACTGCTATAACACGCTTAAGTATTCGCAGAAAAGGTTAAAACATTATTACTTTTTCCGAAGCATATACAGTAAACTAACAGATGAAGCCATTCAAAATGCATGGTACAAACCCATACCGCGTACTACGGTATGTGATTGGCTGGCCAAAATGACTGACAGGGGCACGTGTGGTGCATTGGTCGGTATTGAGAAGATGTAATCATTTAATCTCTGTACTGTGTATGTTTTAATCTTTTTAGTATTAAATATTTCTATTGAATTTTACAACTAAAGGGAAATTTTAGTAGCTGAGCACAAAAAGAAGAGGAGCATAATGCATATTATGATCATAAACAATATTAATTTAGGAACATAAACATATTATGTAAACTGTATTTGGCGGGTATTCCCCTTTCTCCCTAAACATTTTAAGCATCAGAGTCTTACATGTGGTTATTTCGGAAAAGTTTTTACGTGCTCCTTCTGACCATATTAAGTTTATATACTTTGTGAAAACTGATAGTGTTTTAATCTTTTCTGTAAATACGCTCGTTATCGGAGTAAACAAAAGCATAGTGTAACGCTTACGGCCGACAGGTACTGTGTAAGAGCCGGCGTACCAGAGCAGGTGACGTCACCGCCCTTCCCTGTGATAGCAGGACTACAGCTACTGGGCTGTAGGGAGATCTCTCTTTAGCTCACGGGGCTGGGTCGCTGCAGAGAAACGCGGAAGTCCCGGGTTCGAGCCCCGGACGGTGTGGGGCCGACCTGATGCGGCAAGGGCGCCCGACGGAGCCCCCATTGCGTTACAATACTTTTAGAATAGGGATTAATAGAGAATATAATATGGAATTGCGTATCTACAGAAATTAATGAAGATATAATTATATTTATGTACTGTAGCGCAAACTGTAGTATAAGACTTTCTATCGATATGTGTACAGCTGTTCCAGTGCTTTTTTTTTCCATGTGATTGCGTTTGTGGCATGATGGTTTAAGTGACTGACTTATATTCTTGGGGTTGAGTGTTCAAACCCACCTATCACCATTAGTTTTCTTTTAACAAATAAACATTTCTTTGAAAAACAAAAATAGCAAATATTATGGACAGTCTATTGACGTTTTTTTATATTTCTAAATATCACCACATGTTCGAAGCCAAGTCATTTATTAATAACAATGAATAATTTCAAACTGCTACTGATATCATAACTGACAATAAATATTATCGATATTATTTTGTCATTACAAACATGTATGCCATACGGCTTCCGTGTTACTGAAGCTAAAAGTTTAGCTTTTGTCAATAATGTAACCACTAAATAAAGACATAGAAATCGCTACATTACAAACTGTATATGGCTGGTGTTGGTATTTTATAAAAAAAAATACAAAGTAAATACATATAAGAAAGACAAGCAGTTAGAAGTGCTACCAAAATTAGAAAATGAAGCAGATACAGACAATATGACTTCTGAAATTAAAGGTTTTAAAGGTTAGATTTAAATGCACTCAGGGAAGTTGGCTGGTATTGGTATTTTAAAGAAAAAATACACACTAGTATTCCACTTTCTCCCTAAACATTTTAAGCATCAAAGACTTACGTGTGGTTATTTCAGAAACGTTTTTATGTGCTCCTTCTGTCCATATCAAGCTTAATATTTGGATATTAAATATGTTAAAAAAGTGAATCCTGTTTTTTTATGGTCTGTAGCTCAAATCCTGCTTAACTAAAAATTAAAGACAAGAAGAGTATTATTGGACAATGTTGTGAGGCTAAAGAAATCAATAACGATAGTAATTCAAAGATCTAAATATATTTAACGCATATGCCTGACATTAGAGGCTGTGTCTGCTCGCCTGCACAGTGATGTCACCGTCTTTCCCTCTGATAGCTACAGTAGCAGGAACTTGTACTGTGTGGATCCCTTTAGATCTCCCTTCAGATTTCAAAGGTTATTAATAATATCTTATATAAATAAATATAATATAATAAACTATTATTCCACAATGCCGGTCTTGCGCCGGTCTACGTCTTCTAGGATAAAATGCCAGCAATACATTCATTCTTGTTGTCCCAATCCTTCCCAAGAGCAAGGGAGAAATTAATTTCCATTTTTTTAAGTTTTGCTTCATGTCAGAATAATGGCAGATTCTGTCTGCACTGCTTCTCGGAGGTTACTACTAATGTAGGATCTAAATGATGAAAACAATGATTTGGATGAGCTGTGCAGATGTTCAGCTGTGCTCCTGTCTTTTTGTCTGCAGGATGGAGAGATGTGGACTAACAGAGAGATGTTGTGAAGATCTGGCCTCTGCTCTTCAGTCTCAACAGTCCAGTCTGACAGTGCTGGATCTGAGTGAGAATAAGCTGGGGGATTCAGGAGTGAAACTGCTGTCTGCAGCTCTGAGGGATCCCAACTGTAAATTAACAAAACTGTGGTAAGTGAAGACTTGTGATTTTGGTGTTTTTTTTATGTGCTAATGCTGAGACACAACATTTGCTTTTTCACATGCATCAAAAAATAGGAAGTACAAAACGAGAAAGAAGGAGGGCATATAGAAAGATAAAAAAGTGCTACGTGATTTTATACAAGTTGTTGTGTGTGGTTTCTTTGTTAACATCTCATTACATACTAACATGACATATTAGACATCTCGACATGCAATCTTTCCCAGTTTGCCTATCTTTATTACACATACTGTATATAGGGATGCAGCCATTTAAAATGCACGGAGTACACTGCGGTAGAACAAGGAATCACCTTGTAAAACTGCCAGGTGGAGCTAATAAAGCTTAATGTCTTATATACAGCATTTGAGCTGTCACCAGAAAACACACGGTTTCGAATCCCGATCACTGCTGAAGGACAGTCTTTTTCCAATTAAGAATTTAAGTTGTATACTCTTTAGATTTTTAATAATTTTAAACTGTGTATTGCAGCATGTTAATCATTAAACATTAAAAAGTTGGTATATTTTATAAAAGCAAGATTACTCAGTTGGACAAAAGTACACAACCTTCCACCTGCATCATAAATATTTTAATTATGCAGAAATATTTTATGCATCAAAGTCTTTACGGAAGATATTACTAATAGTACTAATAATGAATGACCTTGGACAAGGTGTAAACTCAATGTATTACCTTGGTCCACTTTCTTTGTAACCATCTTTGTAAACAAAAATACTTTATTTTTTAATTGACAAAAAGTAACACCAAAGCATTTCTGATCACGTATTCATTTCCAATCATACAGATTAAGTTTTGAAAATCTCTGATTCACCATGCCTTTCACATGCACATAAACAATATTAATTTAGGAACATAAACATATTATGTAAACTGTATATGGCTGGTATTGGTAGTTTTAGTAAAAAATACACACCAGTATTCATAAACATCTTAAGTATTTTACATGTGATTATTTTGGAAATGTTTTTATGTGCCTGTTCAGACTATATTAAGTTTATATACATTGTAGAAAATTATAGTGTTTGAACATTTTTTGTGAATATGCTCGTTATCACAGTAAAAACATGCATACTTTTTAGAATTTGATTAATAGGGAAAATAATATGGAATTGCTTATCTAAAGAAATTAATAACAATATAATTATATTCATATACTATAGCTCAAATTATCACAGTAGTACACTTTCTTTGGAATTGTCTGTATCAGTTTCGCTCCTTCCCATGTGATTACTTCTGTGGCGTAATGGGTTAGGTATGTGCTTTATTTACCCCCATTACTCCCATTTTGATTAAAATCGCAAACGCGTGTTTAATTAAATGCCTTTACTGATTCACAATCTGACAATGCAATGTAAATCATTATCTTTGTCTTTTAAGTCCCTTAGGTAACTTTAAGCATAGCTTTCTCACCATTTAAATTTATTTTTCATACCATCGTTAAACACAGCAGGAGCGTAATGTATTTCCTAATGGTATCACACGTGGGAAAATTAGATTGGGATCATTTTTATTTTTTTAATACATTTGAGAAAAGTGTCATCTATACAAAAAAGTTGTATTTATTTAATACCACTTGATAGTTATATTAATAGAGATAAGAATTTAAGTTGTATACTGTTTAGACTTTTAATCATTGTAAACTGTATTACAGCATGTTAAGCATTAAACATGAAAAAGTTGGTATATTTTATAAAAGCAAGATTGCTCAGTTTTACAAACGTACACAACCTTCCACCTTCATCATAAATATTTTAATTATGCAGAAATACTGAGATGGTTAATTTTAGTAAATATGTTGACAAATATCTGAATTTTTACCAGAAAAATTAGTATCCAGCTGTGAATCAGCTACGTAACCTTGCCCCCGTGAAATTGTGGGAAAGAGGTTTAGTGGGCAGTGTAGTGACCATAGTGTGTTTTAATACACTGTACAGTATAACAGTATAAAGCTTGTTTTTTTATGTTTGTAAACGCTATTCTTGCAAGTACATTTTGTACAGTGTGCTTCTCTGTGTAAGCTGGTGGGCAAACGTTTGAGGTGAAAATTCATCCACAAGGAGTGTACCTTTAAAGCAGAGAAGACCGCACCAAACGTCGCTCAAGACATTTCTCTTTGACACTTTCTTTAGTCATAGAGGTGGGAAGATGCCTCCCCCTTCCCTCTGCCTGCCTCACCTGTTCCCATTTTAACCAATTTAGTGGTTTCATTAGTGACAAAGGCTAAACTTTCTTGGAAATAATGTCTTTTATGTTTTGCAAAAAACTGACTTGCTTTAACAAAATATATTTACAAATCTGTTTCCCTGGCAATCTACCTGAATGCCCATCGCCTCTTTTTACACATTTCAATGTTAATGCAACACGGAAGACGTTATTAATAATGTAGCACTTTCGGGCTCACCTGAGTATGCAGCTGAAATGTCACTGTTTAAACGAATAAGAAATTAGACTGCTCATAAATCTAATAACTTATTCTGCATAAACATAACGTAATTGCTCTCTGCAAATGCTCTTTTTCCTGTCCGTTTAAAGTTATACTGCGCAGTGGGGGACGGTGCGCTATTTTGTCAGCAACCTGCTAATCTGCTTAACACCTGTAGAAAACATTATTTTATTTCTGTACAGAATGCGCGGAAAGTGTTTCAAAAGTTTAATTAAGAAGTAAAAAGAACTTACAGCTTACACAAAGACTCAAACTACAGTATGAAAATACGAGTGTTTCGGAAAAAAAGGACATTTGATTGCTGATTTCCTTATATTTATCTTAAAAATGCTTTTATTTATTTACAATCTGACAATGCAAGACAGAATAAAAGCATCTGTGAAATCACATTCCTGAATGTCCCCCACTGCACTCAACAATCTTAGGAAGAACACGAAACAGCCTGTTTTTTGCCTAATGTGTCTGCTGCTAAAAAATCACGCCCGGCTTTTTAATAGCAGCAGATAGATCAGCTAATCAAGGATGAAAACAATTATCTGCTGTTTGCTGCTGAGGCTGGGAGAGAAATTCTTCTCTATAACTCTTCAGTTTATAGAGCAATTTCGCCAGAGCCTCACATTGTCCAAAAATACTCTTCAAATTTTTTGTTTGGCAGGATTTGAGTTACAGTATATGAATACAACTATATCGCCATTAATTTTTTTAGATACGCGATTCCATATTATATTCCTTAGTAATCAAATTCTAAAAAGTATGCGTTTTTTACTGCTATAACACGCTTAAGTATTCGCAGAAAAGGTTAAAACATTATTACTTTTTCCGAAGCATATACAGTAAACTAACAGATGAAGCCATTCAAAATGCATGGTACAAACCCATACCGCGTACTACGGTATGTGATTGGCTGGCCAAAATGACTGACAGGGGCACGTGTGGTGCATTGGTCGGTATTGAGAAGATGTAATCATTTAATCTCTGTACTGTGTATGTTTTAATCTTTTTAGTATTAAATATTTCTATTGAATTTTACAACTAAAGGGAAATTTTAGTAGCTGAGCACAAAAAGAAGAGGAGCATAATGCATATTATGATCATAAACAATATTAATTTAGGAACATAAACATATTATGTAAACTGTATTTGGCGGGTATTCCCCTTTCTCCCTAAACATTTTAAGCATCAGAGTCTTACATGTGGTTATTTCGGAAAAGTTTTTACGTGCTCCTTCTGACCATATTAAGTTTATATACTTTGTGAAAACTGATAGTGTTTTAATCTTTTCTGTAAATACGCTCGTTATCGGAGTAAACAAAAGCATAGTGTAACGCTTACGGCCGACAGGTACTGTGTAAGAGCCGGCGTACCAGAGCAGGTGACGTCACCGCCCTTCCCTGTGATAGCAGGACTACAGCTACTGGGCTGTAGGGAGATCTCTCTTTAGCTCACGGGGCTGGGTCGCTGCAGAGAAACGCGGAAGTCCCGGGTTCGAGCCCCGGACGGTGTGGGGCCGACCTGATGCGGCAAGGGCGCCCGACGGAGCCCCCATTGCGTTACAATACTTTTAGAATAGGGATTAATAGAGAATATAATATGGAATTGCGTATCTACAGAAATTAATGAAGATATAATTATATTTATGTACTGTAGCGCAAACTGTAGTATAAGACTTTCTATCGATATGTGTACAGCTGTTCCAGTGCTTTTTTTTTCCATGTGATTGCGTTTGTGGCATGATGGTTTAAGTGACTGACTTATATTCTTGGGGTTGAGTGTTCAAACCCACCTATCACCATTAGTTTTCTTTTAACAAATAAACATTTCTTTGAAAAACAAAAATAGCAAATATTATGGACAGTCTATTGACGTTTTTTTATATTTCTAAATATCACCACATGTTCGAAGCCAAGTCATTTATTAATAACAATGAATAATTTCAAACTGCTACTGATATCATAACTGACAATAAATATTATCGATATTATTTTGTCATTACAAACATGTATGCCATACGGCTTCCGTGTTACTGAAGCTAAAAGTTTAGCTTTTGTCAATAATGTAACCACTAAATAAAGACATAGAAATCGCTACATTACAAACTGTATATGGCTGGTGTTGGTATTTTATAAAAAAAAATACAAAGTAAATACATATAAGAAAGACAAGCAGTTAGAAGTGCTACCAAAATTAGAAAATGAAGCAGATACAGACAATATGACTTCTGAAATTAAAGGTTTTAAAGGTTAGATTTAAATGCACTCAGGGAAGTTGGCTGGTATTGGTATTTTAAAGAAAAAATACACACTAGTATTCCACTTTCTCCCTAAACATTTTAAGCATCAAAGACTTACGTGTGGTTATTTCAGAAACGTTTTTATGTGCTCCTTCTGTCCATATCAAGCTTAATATTTGGATATTAAATATGTTAAAAAAGTGAATCCTGTTTTTTTATGGTCTGTAGCTCAAATCCTGCTTAACTAAAAATTAAAGACAAGAAGAGTATTATTGGACAATGTTGTGAGGCTAAAGAAATCAATAACGATAGTAATTCAAAGATCTAAATATATTTAACGCATATGCCTGACATTAGAGGCTGTGTCTGCTCGCCTGCACAGTGATGTCACCGTCTTTCCCTCTGATAGCTACAGTAGCAGGAACTTGTACTGTGTGGATCCCTTTAGATCTCCCTTCAGATTTCAAAGGTTATTAATAATATCTTATATAAATAAATATAATATAATAAACTATTATTCCACAATGCCGTGTACTACATGGCCGGTAGGGAAACTAAAGGGAAATTTTAGTAGCTGAGCATAAAAAGAAGAGGAGCATAAAGTGTTTGATGGTCATAAACGATATTAATTTAGGAACTGTATCAGAGATATTTTTTTTAACTGCACTGCATCGGAGAGAACGAGTATAGCTTGTGGGAAATACATTTATTTGTCCTGCATCAAAGTTTAACTCGTTCAGAGCGCCCTATATTACAAACTCCAAGCATTTCATTTTGAGCCCGAAACGTTGCATTTTCTCTCTTCTGTTTTCAGCATGGAATAAACCTATTACTTGTTCCTTTTATTTTTATTTTACTTTAATTTTGTAAACTTAACACGAATTCCGTACAGAAATAAAATCATGTTATCTACAGTTGTTAAGCGGATTAGAAGGTTTCTGACAAAATAGCGCACAGTCCACCACTGCCCAGTGATATAACTTTAATATAAACAAGATCTAATATCTGGTGCACTTCAGGTGTAAATTCAAAACACCTGAATTATGTACTATGCTTATGTCTGCGAAACACCTGATCATCTCCAGTACTGTGACGCTTTCAGTGCCTTGTGAATAGTCTAATCGCAGTGGGGGCAGGGTGTGTGGGGACAGTTTTAGGCTGAAATTGAATTGGTGATCTGTATTCTTCACACCTGAAACACTGTTTTCTCTGAAAGCGTTTTCTTCCCTGTTTAGCTGATCTTTTGCTGCCTGCGCATGCTTACACAGCTCCCTGTGTGAATTATCATACTTGACTGAGAAAGCTTTAGAGAACTTAACATTTTTATTATTAACAAATTGTAAAAATGACTTTTACATTGGCGTTATTAATTTTTCACTTAAGTGTATGGAGGAGTGTCAGCTGTCAATGGGAGCAAACCCCCCTCTTAGGCTGGGCAAATGATATTTTTTAAATTAAGGCAAATGAAAATTAAGGATGTTAAAGTGCTAGAGGTGTAAAAAATTCAAAAATGCACATGAGCAAAATGTTTTAGAAATGGAGCAGGTGAAAGAATTTGTAAATATATTTTGTTAAAGCAAGTCAGTTTTTTGCAACACGTAAAATACATTTTTCCAAGAAAGTTTAGCCTTCGTCAATAATGAAACCACTAAATAAAGACAAAAATTTAGAAATCTAAAGATTTTTTTGTTCAATGTAGGTAGCAGGATGAACTGTCTGGTTGAGGTAAGTGTATATTTTGTTGCAGTGTTGCTGCAAGATGTTAACAGTGAAAACAAGAATTTAGAAATGAGTCATTTCAAGAAGAATATTTTCAGAATAATGATAAATCTAGCAAGTTATAGAAATCACAGAAAATAGGCAGTTAGATTGATCAGATTAGTATGAAAACCCATTTAGCAAAGAGGGTGTGAGAAGAGTGACAAACTAGTATGATGTTTTCTGAACCAGGGAAAATCTGATTATGTTTCTCTATAACAATAATAAAAAGCTTTATTTTATATAGTTCCTTTAAAAGTGGCATCTCAAAGCAATACAGTAGATGTAAAAACAGTTATAAGGACCACAGATTACAAAGTAAATACATACTGTATAAGAAAGACAAGCAGTTAGAAGTGCTACCAAAATTAGAACATGAAGCAGATATACAGAAACTATGTCTTCTGAAAAGAGAGGTTTTGAGGTTAAATTTAAATGCACTCAGGGGAGGTGACTCTGATATCACTGGGGATACAAATTCAGAGCTCTAGGGTGCAGCTAGAGAAGGTCCTGTTTTCCACAGAGTGTAGATGTTCTCGAGGACAGCTAGAAGACCAGAGTCAGATGGATTGAGGATTTAGAAGTTGACTCGAAACTCGAAACCTGATAGGAAGCTAGTGCAAGGACTTGAAGACAGGCATAATGCATCCTGATCAGGATTCTGGCTGTCCAGTTCTGAACATATTGGAGATTGTTCAGTGTGGATTTTATTACCCCAGTGAACTGGATGTGCATTTATTAATTCTAGAAAAAATGCCTTTCTTGATTTGTCTAGTTCCCTTTAAAAGAAACTATTATTCCAAATACAGAGTACTACATGGCTGGTATTTACATATGATATTTGTGATTTAAACAAATTAACACAAGCAGTTTTTAGGGATTTAAGTGTTGGCTGAGTTATTGCAGGATGTAAGACTAGTGATGTAGGTAGGAAAAAGATAATTTTGGGAAAGTTGAGGAATACACTGATAACAAGAACACTTCCTAATGGGGTTAGGCATACTTTTGACAAGATGACAGGAGATGTTATAGACTGCAGAGGAAGATGGTGAAGTTAACAGACTGTATGTTTCCATACTGTAGATCCTGAAATGAGGATTGTATTTTACATTTTGTATAGTTGCTAGCATTGAATTGTGTGTTGGATGCACATGAAATGAAGGATTGGGCAAACATAGCTGATGCTGATCCACAGAGCCAGCATCTTAAGATGTTTATATTTAGAGGCAACTTGTTTAAATAACTAACTAGGTATGGATACTGATGTGCAAGAGAGGTGGAAAGGCTGTTTCCTTAAGCCAGCACTATAAAATCATTTATCCTCAGTGAGATGCTGCCATCTCATAGTGGGTTTCTAACACTGTGTATACTGTAGTTCCATCCACACAGTGCCTTTACTTCCATCCATTTTCTAATCTCTTTATCCAGTACAGAGGATTTGGAGCCTATCCCAGTAGGCAACGGACACAAGGCAGAATACACCCTGGACACAGTAGTCCATCACAGGACAGACAGGCACAAACACACACGCATCAGGGCCAGTTTTCCCATAAGCCAATTAACCTACCAGTATGTTTTGGAGTGCGAGAGGAAATCATAATGCATGCATAATTTAATTTTGAAAGCCACTGAGACATCTGGTTCTGTTGTATTTATGAAAAAAAACATACTAACAAACTGCCATCCTATTCCTTAGTTAATAAATTTTATTTTTATAAACAGTTAACATTGTTAGCAAAATATTTTGACTGATGTTTTACCCTATTTTTCTTTAATTTTGTATTTAACTTATTTTCTGGTAGTCAGATTTAATGCATATTTGAACAATAAAAATATGGTATTACAAGATGCGGGGAAAAGTGCAACAATTTATTACAGTGCTAAATTTAATAATATTGATTACTAATAGTTTATGCTAACACCTAACTTTCTAAATTAGATGTGTTCAAAACAATGAACTAAATGTAACATAGCATTAAGAAATACAATCGAGAATAGTTTTGTGGTGTATGTATAGATGAAACTTTTCTAAAACGTGTAACAAAATAAAAGACAATTAAAATCTGTAATCTTTCCACATGTAATGTCATTAGAAAGTACAACAAGTTCCTGCTTTGTCTAATGATGGTATCAAAAAGTAGTCTAAGTGGTGAGAAACCTGTGCTTAATGATAATTAAGGGACTTAGAAGTCAAAGAAAATGATTTACATTTACGTTGTTTAATTTTAAGCACTAAGTTATGAATGCAGACGCAGAACGGCCATTGTGCGATAAAGAGCTCAGCGCTTCCTCCCTCTATCTGACGGAGCGAAGTGGGTGGTACGCTATTTTCAGAGCCTCTGATTGGGAGGAAAATACCTGATGATCTGTTCTACATACCAGGAAGACAACAGAATATGATTTTTTCTATTCGAAATGTGTGTTGTCTTTATGAAATTTGTGTATTTTAAACGTTTAATTAAGAAGTAAAAACCTTACAGCATACACAGATTCTAAGTTGATCACGAGGAAGAAAAATCAGCTGTTTTTTGCACATAAAAAGTGGTTATTAACTATCAAAACCTGTTTTTATAGGTTTAAAAGTCATGCAATGTCTAAGTTAAGCAGTAACACATCATTATATATCATTTTTTATTTATTTTTTAAAAATTTAAAAAATATTTTTCCCATCTTATTTTTATGCCATTTTTTTTACCACGCTCGAATATTCTTTTGTCCATATCTTCGCAAGTGAAACACAGAAAGCCTTCAAACCAAATGCATTTTAAAGACCACGACTTGTGAAAATTTTCACAACCTCTACATAAACATATCAGTGAGCTAATTATTTTTTCTGACAATCGGGGAAACAGGATTTTGCTTGATGCGCAATTATGCACCATCTTTGTCAGATTATGAATCAATAAAAGTATTTAATTAAACACGCGATTTTAATCAAAACAGGGGTAATGGGGTTAGACCATTATACATGCAATACACTTTCCCATGATCATCTTAGAATCTTTGCGTAAGCTTTAAGTTTCTTTTTTACTTTTTAATTATACATTTTAAACACTTTAATTTTGTAAACGTAACACACATTCTGTACAGATACAGTACAATCACATTATCCTGTCTTCTCGTGGTATAAATCGAATTAGCAGGTGATTGCGATAACAATACATCGCCCACTGAGTGAAATGTTCTTTTTTACAAGTGTAAAAAGAGGTGATATGTGTCTCCTCTATAACTTGTTCAGTTTACAGAGAAATTCCGCCAGATCCTCACAACATTGTCCAATAATACTCTTCTTGTGTCTAATTTTTAGTTTAGCAGGATTTGCACGATAAGCACATTGTTTAATGGGGAAAACATCAACCACATCTATTATCACTGTGGTCATTAAAAAATCCCAGGGTGCTTCTCGAAAAGAGTAGGGGTGTAACCCCAGTGTCCAAGCCAAATTTCCAATTGGCCCTTACCAATCATGGCCTCCTAATAATCCCCCTCTATGAATTGGCTACATTACTCTGCTCTCCTCCCCACTGATAGCTGATGTGTGGTGAGCGTTTTGGCGCACTATGGGTGCCGTCACATCATCCAGGTGGATGCTGCACATTGGTGGTGGTGGAGGGGAGTCCCCATTACCTGTAAAGCACTTTGAGTGGAGTGTCCAGAAAAGCGCTATATAAGTGTAAGCAATTATTATTATTATTATTAACACTACTTCATGTGGCGTAGCCACGTCAGCCTGCGTAGTCTGCAAAGGAACAAGTAGGTTTATTCCATGCTGAAAAGAGAAGAGAGAAAATGCAACATTTTGGCTGTGAAGCCTTCTTCAGGTGTGAAGGTCTTCAGCTCAAAATGAAACGCTTGGAGTTTGTAATGTACGGCGCTCTGAATGAGTTAAACTTTGATGAGGGCTTGCCAGCGCGGTGATGTCACTGCCTTTCATATGAATAGGAGGGACCTGGTCCGGCGGGGATAAAGGCAGATCTCACTATAGCTCAACTGGCTGCTTCCCTTTTGAGTGATGCTGGAGGCCTGGGTTCAATTCCCCAGCTGGTAGGGCGTGAGCCTGAAAGCACTACATTATTAATATTATCTTCTGTGTCTCATTAACAAACTCTTCAGTTTATTCCGCCAGACAGTACGTGAATATAATTATATCGTTATTAAATTCTTTAGATACACGATTCCATAATATATTCCCCGTTAATCAAATTCTAAAAGTATGCTTTTGTTCACGCCGATAACAAGCGAATTCACCGAAAAGGTTGAAACACTATCACTTTTCACAAAGTATATAAACTTAATATGGTCAGAAGGAGGACGTAAAAATATTTCCAAAATAACTACATGTAAGACTTTCATGCTTAAAATGTTTAGGGAGAATGTGGAATACTGGTGTGTATTTTTTCTTTAAAATACCAATACTAGCCATATACAGTTTACATAATATGTCTGTATTCCTAAATAAGTATCATTTATGAGCACGTGGAAAGGCATGGTGAATCGGAGATTCTCAAAACTTACTTTGTATGATTGGAAACGGATTTGTTATCGGATCAACGAAATGCTGTGGTGTTTCTTTTTGTCAATGAAAAAATAAAGTATTGTCGTTTAAATTCTTAATTGGAAAATGACTGGATTTGTAACCAGGCCTTTTCTGGTGACAGCTCAAATGCTGTACATGAGAAGGTAAGCTTTATTAGCTCCACCTGGCAGTTTTACAAGGTGATTCCGGATACTATTAACATAACCTAATTTGCATGCGGTATGCTGTGATATGACGCATTGATATGTGACACGCCCACCGCGTTGTACCGCAACATACCTTGCTCGTTTTGAATGGCTGCATCTGTAATATAGCCAGAAGGAGCATGTAAAAACTTTTCCAAACTAACCACAGATGCAGCCATTCAAAACGAGCGGGCGATACGGCTTATTTTGCGGTGCGCTTTACGCAGTCTACCGCGAGTTACCGTAGGTTCTCCTGTAATACCGCAAGTAAAATAATAGTATCCGGAATTTCCGCAAGGTGGAGCTAATAAAGCTCAACCTCTCATGTTTGAGCTGTCGCCATCAAAGTCTTTAACGTAGATATTACTAATAGTATTAATAATGAATGACCTTGGACAAGCTGTAAACTCAAAGTATTGCCCTGGTCCACATTCTTTTTTTCATTGACCGTCTTTGTAAAAGTAACACCACAGCATTTCGCAATCACGCATTTGTTTCCAATCATACAAAGTACAGTAATTTTTGAGAATCGATTCACCATGCCTTTCACATGCTCCTTAAAGAGATTGATTTAGGAACATAAACATATTACCGTATGCAAACTATACTGTATACAGTATGTATATGTATATTTAATGTCTTAACTGTGCCCGTTTAAGTATTGAATATTTATATGGAATTTTACCGCTGAAGGGAAATCTTAGTAGCTGAGCATAAAAAGAATAGGAGCATACTGTAACGCGTGTGAAAATTAAACGATATTAATTTTGGAACTTAAACATGCAGTATATGGCTGGTCTCGGTACTTTAAAGAAAACATACACACCAGTATTCCATTTCTCCCTAAATATTTTAAGCATCGAAGTCTTTAACTAACGTGATACCGGAGTCTACAAGCATACTTTTAGAATTTGATTAATAGGGAATATAATATGGAATCGCGTATCTAAAGAAATTAATAACGATATAATTATATTCATGTACCCGCAACATAAGAATAGTACACGCTGTACATTGTCTGTTGATAATGTTTCTATAGTGCTTTTTCAGCACTCTGCATGTGACCTTGCCGGTGGTGCTGTGGGTTAGGTTCCTGACTCCCATGTCACACGGTCTGTGATCAAATACTGTTGGAGCCATGAATTTTTTTTAACAAACATTTCTTTGAAATAATTAAACGTTTCCCTGGCTCAGAGATTAAATAAAACCTCACTTGCACCAAACAAATTTATATTTCTAAATATCACAACATGATCGAATTTAAGTCATTTTAATAACAATGAATAGTCACCTAGGCGTTACAATATAAACATTTATATTGATTTAAATCGCGTTTTGATTTAAATCGCAAACGCGGGTTTAAATATATTCGTTTTTTGATTCACAATCAGACAAATGCAACATAAATCGATATCTTTGTCTTCTAAGTATCTTAATAAACTTTCAGCATAGCTTTCTCCCCGTTTAGATTTATTTTTCTTGGGATCTTGGGATCAAACGTGGAAAAATTAGATTGTAATCGTTTTTATTTTTTAAATACATTTTAGAAAAGTGTAATCTATACTAAAAAGCTGTACACCACCTGCTATAAAGATACATATTGTAATACTTTCGGGTTCGGATAGGACAGACACAAGAACTCAGACTTGCAGAGTTAAAGCAAGTTAAAGCCTTGATTTTATATACAGTGCCTTGCGAAAGTATTCGGCCCCCTTGAACTTTTCAACCTTTTGCCACATTTTAGGCTTCAAACATAAAGATATAAATTTTTTATTTTATGTGAAGAATCACCAACAAGTGGGACACAATTGTGAAGTGGAACAAAATCTATTGGATTTTTGAAACTTTTTTAACTAATAAAAAAATGAAAAGTGGGGCGTGCAAAATTATTCGGCCCCCTTGCGTTAATACTTTGTAGAGCCACCTTTTGCTGCGATTACAGCTGCAAGTCGCTTGGGGTATGTCTCTATCAGTTTTGCACATCGAGAGACTGAAATTCTTGCCCATTCTTCCTTGCAAAACAGCTCGAGCTCAGTGAGGTTGGATGGAGAGCGTTTGTGAACAGCAGTTTTCAGCTCTTTCCACAGATTCTCGATTGGATTCAGGTCTGGACTTTGACTTGGCCATTCAAACACCTGGATACGTTTATTTGTGAACCATTCCTTTGTAGATTTTGCTGTATGTTTGGGATCATTGTCTTGTTGGAAGATAAATCTCCGTCCCAGTTTCAGGTCTTTTGCAGACTCCAACAGGTTTTCATCCAGAATGGTCCTGTATTTGGCTGCATCCATCTTCCCCTCAATTTTAACCATCTTCCCTGTCCCTGCTGAAGAAAAGCAGGCCCAAACCATGATGCTGCCACCACCATGTTTGACAGTGGGGATGGTGTGTTGAGGGTGATGAGCTGTGTTGCTTTTACGCCAAACATATCGTTTTGCATTGTGGCCAAAAAGTTCGATTTTGGTTTCATCTGACCAGAGCACCTTCTTCCACATGTTTGGGGTGTCTCCCAGGTGGCTTGTGGCAAACTTTAGACGAGACTTTTTATGGATATCTTTGAGAAATGGCTTTCTTCTTGCCACTCTTCCATAAAGGCCAGATTTGTGCAGTGTAAGACTGATTGTTGTCCTATGGACAGACTCTCCCACCTCAGCTGTAGTTCTCTGCAGTTCATCCAGAGTGATCATGGGCCTCTTGGCTGCATCTCTGATCAGTCTTCTCCTTGTCTGAGCTGAAAGTTTAGAGGGACGGCCAGGTCTTGGTAGATTTGCAGTGGTCTGATACTCCTTCCATTTCAAGATGATCGCTTGCACAGTGCTCCTTGGGATGTTTGAAGCTTGGGAAATCTTTTTGTATCCAAATCCGGCTTTAAACTTCTCCACAACAGTATTACGGACCTGCCTGGTGTGTTCCTTGGTCTTCATGATGCTCTCTGCGCTTTCAACAGAACCTTGAGACTATCACAGAGCAGGTGCATTTATACAGAGACTTGATTACACACAGGTGGATTCTATTTATCACCATCGGTCATTTAGGACAACATTGGATCATTCAGAGATCCTCGCTGAACTTCTGGAGTGAGTTTGCTGCACTGAAAGTAAAGGGGCCGAATAATTTTGCACGCCCCACTTTTCATTTTTTTATTAGTTAAAAAAGTTTCAAATACTGGTGTGTATTTTTTCTTTGAACTACCAATACCAGTCATATACAGTCTGTAACATAGGGATTTCTATATGTCTTTATTTAGTGGTTACATTAGTGACAAAGGCTAAACTTTTAGCTTCAGTAACGCGTACATATCTCCCCTTTTTATAAAACGACATGGTTGAAAACTGTTCCAGAGCCACTGTTGTTTCATCAGTGAAAAGTACATCATGAAATGCATCTTCCTGTTCAATCCATTGGAAAAAAGAAAAGGAGCATAAAACATCTGATGGTCATAAACAATATTCATTTAGGAACAGCATCACAGATATGTTTTTAACTGCACTGCATCGGAGAGAATACTGTAACTCAACGGGGGCTCAAGCGGGCGCCCTTGCCGCATCTGGTCGGCCCCATCCCGACTGGAGGCTCGAACCCGGGACTTCCGCGTCTCTCTGCAGCGACCTAGCCCCGTGAGCTAAAGAGAGATCTCTCCACAGCCCAGTAGCTGTGGTCCTGCTATCTCTCTTTAGCTCACGGGGCTAGGTCGCTGCAGAGAGACGCGGAAGTCCCGGGTTCGAGCCACCTATACTTTGGGCCGACCAGATGCGGCAAGGGCGCCCGCCTGAGCCCCCGTTGCGTTACATTGGTGTCAGAAGCGGGGCGGGATAGCCCTTCGCCGGGGACGGCGATTTAAGCGGGGGAGAGTGTAACGCTTACGGCCGACAAGCAGTGTGTGTAAGAGCCGGCGTACCAGAGCGGGTGACGTCACCGCCCTTCCCTGTGATAGCAGGACCACAGCTACTGGGCTGTAGAGAGATCTCTCTTTGGCTCACGGGGCTAGGTCGCTGCAGAGAGACGCGGAAGTCCCGGGTTCGAGCCTCCAGTCGGGATGGGGCCGACCAGATGCGGCAAGGGCGCCCGCCAGAGCCCCCGTTGCGTTACAATACCATAGTGTGTTTTTTTTTTACTCCCTGGCGGAAACTGGCTTCCATAAGAATCACTATGGCTTAGAGATTAAATAAAACTTCTCTCGCACCAAACAAATGTATATTTCTAAATATCACAACATGATCGAATTTAAGACATTTCAATAACAATGAATAGTCACCTAGGCGTTACAATATAAACATTTATATTGATTTAAATCGCGTTTAAATCGCCTTTATTTAAAACCCATAAATAAAGCTGATACTGTTTGGACTTTTAATTATTTAAAACTGTATTACAGCAGCACAATGCACAATGCAACGTAAATCGCTATCTTTGTCTTCTGTGTAATAATGTTCACCTCTCTGTCCAGCAAATTAACAATAGTAATAATAATGAACTTTATTGTATATGGCGCCTTTAAAGGTGGCCCCTCAAAGCGCTTTACAGGTTAAAAACAATAACAACAATACTGTTAGGCTGGGCAAACGATTTTTTTTAAAAAGAAATACAAAATGAGATATAATGATGTGTTCCAGCTTAGACATTAACGAAGAGCATAACATGTGGCGGCGTAGCGGTCGGCTCTGGCTTTCCCATCTATACCGATACACTGCAAATACAACCCCCCTCTCTGCGGGAGTGCTGGCTGTGACGAATTAAACCGGTTTCACAGGTATTTTCAAAGTAGAAGGAGGCGAGATTTCCAGCGAAAGACACCTCCCCCCTTCAAAAAAAGTACAGTACTTACTAGTTAAGAAAGGCTAGGCTCCTCAATGAAATTGCTTTAACATGCTAATGCGTTGGTGTAACAGTCCGGGCGTGGCAAGCTTCTAATGTCAACTCGACTACGGCGAAAGGAATCCTTCTTTCATTGGAAGACAATGAACATATTCAAGCCCTAAATGAATTAATAGCAAACATGGTTTACATAAAATACATTTTTCCAAGAAAGTTTATAATAATAAGATCTATAGTTGAAATCTGAGCCTAAATAAAAAGAAAAAGCATTTTCAGAGAGCAATTACGCTGTGTTTATGTAGAATAAGTGATTAGGTTTATGAGCAATCTAATTACTTATTCGTTTAAAACGTTATATAAAATAAAGTTTATTAATAATTTGCTGGACAGAGCGGTGAACATTATTATGCATAAGACAAAGATAACGATCCTGATCAGTTTAGAAATCTGTGTACGCTGTAAGGTTTTTACCTTCTTTATTTAAACTTTTAAAATACACGTTTCGAATAAAAATAAGTCCTCTTCCTGGTACAGTATGTATAGCAAACCAGCACGTCTTTTTTCTCCAATCAGAGGGGTGTCAGATGGTGTCAGCCAATCTCCATTCTGAAGCCCTACCATAATCTCTGGTATGGGGAGACCCCAGAATTCTGTCCCATAGTTTAGATAGATGATAGATACTTGTATTGATCCCGTGAGGGAAATAAAGTAAATCATTTTCATTTTAGGAAATTATTAAACGCTCGGTTAAAAGCAAAGGAGATTGTCTGTTATAGTGGACATAAAAACAAGAGTTTGCTGGCATTATATCCTAGAAGACACAGACCAGGAGAATGCCCGCAGCGTAAAAGAAAATGCCAGGTGAACTAGGGATTGGACAGTTTCCAAGTGCTTATACAATCGATGGAAATGTTCAAATAAATGTGCAAAAGAAATAAACAAAATAATCATTTATTTCTTTATCATATTGGCTAGCTAATGTCCTCTCTTTGCTAGTTAGTGGCTGTGTTTCTGCGTTGGGTAGCAACGGGTGACTGTTCTCAGGCGGAAGATGTAAACAGGTTAATTTTCGTGTTAAATAATTTTTTAAAATTTAAATTCATTCTATACAGCAATCGCATATTTGGGTACCGTTTCATAAAACTTTCATGCTTAAAATGTTTAGGGAGAAATGTAAGACTGGTGTGTATTTTTTCTTTAAACTACCAAGACCAGCCATACACAGTACAGTTTACGTACATACAGTAATGTTTATGTTCCTAAATGAATATAGTTTATGACCTTCAGATGCGTTATGCTCCTCTTCTTTTTATGCTCAGTTACTAAAATTTCCCTTTAGTGGTAAAATTCCATATAAATATTCAAAACTAAGCGGATTAAAATGTGCACAGTAAAGACATTAAATGCGGTGGCTTGTGGGTAGTTTACCGTACCGCGGGTTTCTACCACGCATTTTGAATGGCTGCATCTGTACTTCAAACTAGATGCGCCAACAGTAGTGATCAGTAACGCGAGTCCTGTAGGGCTTGGAGCAGTATTGCTACAAAGACAAGAAGATGGACAGAACAAACCAGTGGCATATGCAAGTCGCTCACTTACTCCAACAGAAAGGCATTACTCACAAATAGAGCGTGAAGCCTTGGTTTGTGTTTGGGCAGTGGAACATTTTAGGACATAGTTATGGGGAGGCAAGTTCACACTTCAAACGGATCATAAACCCCTCAACACCTCTTGTAACTCTTTTGAGTTAGTGAATGTGGAAGATGGCTCAAAAATAATGAGAAATGTAAAACATCTTCGACACGCTCCTCCATTGGATCTTTGAATCTGCAGAAACAGAAAATGCTGAGAATACAGGACTTTCTGACGTGGAGGACTCAGACAGTGGAGAGTACATCCGTAGGAGAGCCAGTAACTTTACCCAGAAGTGAAGTAACAACCAGAAGTGGCAGGGTTATCAGGAAACCGGCTCGTTACAGAGACATTTAAAAATATAGGACTTGCACAGCTCTCCAAATGTTAAATTGCCCTATTTTGTTTGTGTTATCTATGTAGATGTTGCTTAGACTGCTAGAAATGAGGTAATATTTAGAAGTGACTTAAGTGAACTAAAATTTGAGTTGGTATGCATAGAAATTGTTGTAAAATGTGTTGAATAGAAATGGAAGGTTTTACATACATTTTGTTGTAATAGTTAATAACCGTTTACTGTGTGTTGATATAGAATTGTTACAATTGTATAGTAAAGTTATGGACTTTAAAAATAACAAAGGAAGGGATGTAGTATAGTGAGTAGACATCGCGAGACAACAGAACAAGAGAGTAGAAGGCGGGAATATATGGTGTAAGGGCGTGATCTGTGTAGTTAATAAAATAGTTAAAATAATATAAGAACGGCTCTTTATTAAGATACACAACAGATATAAAGATGCGGAAATGTGTTATATAGCGTTTGATAGTGGTTGCTCGGAGCCTGGGATAATGCTGGGATAATTTTAAAAACTTTCTACATGCGTGCGAATACCGAATTGTAAATCGTTCCCACGATATAACTTTTTTTCCTACTGATGGCCCCTCCTGGGCTCCTTAACAAAGTGTTATCACACTTAAATTATTTAAACGAATACCTCTCCCACGTGTCTCTGTCAAAACTGCTGAGGTATGTAGAGCACCTCCTATTACCAGACTGGGACCGTGCAGTGATGAGCAAGGTGTGGTCTAACTCCTGTCATGACCAAAGAAAAATTTGTGCCTCTTCAAAAATACCTTAAATTTATTCTACAGACCTACAGCTAATAGAAAATCACCTTGTTTTTGTCATATTGGGTCTCTGTCACAACTGCTGGGGTTGATAAGACCACCCAGACTGGGACCATGCAGTGATGCACAGGGAGTGGTCTCACTCCCCTCCCAAACAAACAAAAAATTGTGCCTCTCTAAAAGTAGCTCAAATCTATTCTACAGACCCTCACCTAATAGTACATAACCATGTCTTTGCTAAAGTTGACTTTACCTGGTCCAGGATTTTTTTTTCTTAAGCAGGGTTTAGGCTTTCATTTCATTTTGAAAGGTGCTGCCAAGCTAGTGTCACTTTATGTAGCTAGCTGTAAATTACAATTTGGCAGTACTGCTACATTAGCAGTAGGCTGCAGTATGTGTCCCAAAAGCCTTATATACTCACAGATTGATTCAGGTCTGTTTCAGGTGGAGGCACTGCCAAATTAATAGTGTAATTTTGTTATGCCACATTAAGAACATTACCATCGGTCACATTAAGAACCTAGGTCATCCTGTGTGTTATATACTGTATGAATTTAATGTTGTACCTCTGGTTATGGTTTCACTTCTGTGTTGATATTCAGGTACACTTTCACTGCTATAGCACCTGAACCTGTCTGACCCCCATGTTGACTCTCTTGATCCAACTCTTCTCTAACCTTATTCTGACCTTCAGCAGCCCTGCTGTTGTGTTTAGGGTGAGTTATGTCAGTAAGAAGAGAATTGCACCATGTGCACTTTCTGCTGGGCCAGAGCCAACTCCTCTTCTACAAGAGCAGGATAAACACAGTCTCAGGCAGAGGGTCTGTAGAGGGAGTGAGAGTTTGAGGGGTTGGTGAAGAGCAGGATCTCACTAGAATTCCTCTAGTAAAACTGGAGATACTGTAATTGTTTGGGGTGCTATACTGTAAGGGTTCTAGTGAATACAAGCTATATTTTAGTTCAACCAGGTTAAATAAACATGTACTGTGCTCATTGAACTTGAGGGGGTCCGAAGCTACGTGTCCCTAGAGTAAAAAGCTCGAGAGCGAGAATCACAACAGCACTATGGAGAGATCCAGAGTGTACGGATCAACTAATGAGCTTGGAGGTGTGGGTGAGTTTAAATTCAATAGACAGGGAGAAAAAGGGAGAGATTATCAGGAAAAAAGAGGAACAGAAGGGACTGGATTAGGATTGGTAAAATGTCTGGAGAGGAACATAGTGCAAGGCATCCACATTCATTCACAAAGAAAAAACACTCAGGATGTGCGGTTGTGTTCCGGCTGCTGTTGTGTTCAGGGTGAGTTATGTTAGTAAGAAGAGAATTGTACCCAGTGCTCTTTCTGCTGGGCCAGACCTAGCTCCTCTTCTACAAGAGCAGGATTAACACAGTCTCAGGTGGAGGGTCTGTAGAGGAGGAGAGTGTTTGAGGGGTTGGTGAGGAGCAGAATGTCTCTAGAATTCCTCCAGTAAAACTGTAGACTCTTGTCTGAAGGTGTTGGTGTGTTTTGACTATGTTACATGTGGGAGTCTGGGAGTCTGTCTTTTCGTTAAATGGGAAAGTTGTTTTTCTCAAAATATCTGCAAACATCAAAATCTCCAGTCCACTTACTCCAGTATTGGTCATTTACATTTGGGATTAATAAACCATTTGAAGAAATACAACAACACTGTAACTAACTAAAATAACTATAAGAAGATGACATCAAAATAAAATATAATAATAAATGTGAAGCAATTTTTATTATGGTTAAAAGTCAAAGTCTTTCTATTTCTGTTTCCCATTTCCAGTCACTGTAGCTCCGTGTGTCTCCCTGTTTCCCACTGTCTCCCTTACTGAGAATTTCTTCTCATCTTTCTTCTTCCTCCTGGAACCCAAATTTTGAAGGTGTTATCTTCATCATCCTCATCCATGGACACTCTGAGATGGATAATGACATGATGTTGTATATTACTGCTGAGCTGGGTGTTGGAGTGAAAACTTGGGCAGAAAGATGCGGATGAGCTGTGCAGATGTTCAGCTGTGCTCCTGTCTTTTTGTCTGCAGGATGAAGGTATGTGGACTAACAGAGAGATGTTGTGAAGATCTGGCCTCTGCTCTTCAGTCTCAACATTCCAGTCTGACAGTGCTGAATCTGAGTGACAATAACCTCGGGGATTCAGGAGTGAAACTGCTGTCTGCAGCTCTGAGGGATCCCAACTGTAAATTAACAACACTGGGGTAAGTGAACACTGGTGATTTCTTTGTTTTTTATTGTTTGATGTAGATATTCTGAAACGCACAACATTCACTTTTTCTCATGCATCAGAAAGAAACACCTAGGAAGTACAAAACAAGAAAGAAAGAGGGCATACAGAAAGACAAAAAACTGCTACGCAACTTTATACAAGTTCTTGTCTCTGGCTTCTTTGTTAATATCTCATTGCTGAGAGACTCGACATGCAATCTTTCCCACTTTGCCCATCTTTTTATAGATATGTTTACGTTGTTGTTGATTTATAATTCTGTGGGTAACATTGTCTATGAGATTTCATTCATAGAGTCCTTCTTCATTTGAACACAAGGTCTGTTCAGCTTTAACCAGTTTCTAGTGATTTATTTCATGGCTGCCGTCTTGACAGTTCTTAACAAGTATCTTTCTGCCTCTGAAGGCAGCTCATCTGGTGTTTGTCCCAGAAGAAAAAGGACTCCAACTAAGGATTGTTGTATATTTCTTCAAGATTTTGAAGACTGGGCCAACCCAAATTTCTCATTTGTATCTTACTCTTAACTCTTGTATTCCTACTGTATTTTTTAATATTCTATATACATCTGAAAGGATGTAGCTGTGGAAGTGAGTTAGGTATGCAAACTTTATCAATATGTTAACCTCTTATTTTAGACTCATTTAATTCTTCTCAGCTTTGAATTTCCCCAGTGTTTTCTCCTCTCTCTGTGTGCTTTAACCTTGCCTGTTTGACCACGTCTTGCACTGATCCCTGTGCTCTGAACCCTGCATGTTAAACGACTCTGCCTGGTGCTTTAATCAGTTCCTCTCAGCTCAACCCTTCCATTTCGATCGCGTCTCTAGTTTCACTTTCTCCTGCCTGCCCTGCTTGCTTCCAGCAGAGCCCGCACCTGGATTCAGTCTCCAGCTTACTGCTTCCATCAGCTCAGTGCAGGAGACATCACACTGGGGCCCTAGGTTCAATTCCAGACCTGGGTTCTATCTGTATGGCGTTTGTATGTTCTCCCCATGTTTGTGTGGTGTTCCAGTTTTCTCCTACAGTCCACAAACATGCTGGCAGGTTAATAGACTTGTGGGAAAGCTGGCACTGGTATGAGTGTGTGCTCTTTGATAGACTGGCATCCTGTCCAGGGTTCAATCCTGCCTTGTGTCCAGTGCTTCCTGGGACAGGCTCTGGGTAACTGTGACCCTGAATTGGATAATTGTTTATTAAACGTTATGTTGATGGTGTTCAAATGCAGCACTACCACTTTGTCAATTAGCTGACCGTATAAACATATCCCTGTAATGACAGATAAAGTCAAATTTCAGGACAAACTTCAGTCTAGATTTATTTGGGAGGGAAGAAAACCTCAGGTAAAACCTACAGCACTCAAACACTCCCAGATCTACAGTCTAACTTCTGTGCAGCTCAGCTTAAAGCTTCAACTACCTGAGTGACCACTCCCCAGCAAAAGGTATTCATCTCACTTAAAACATTATGTTTTACACCTAGTATAACTCAAAGCATTATGAAAATAATTAAATTCTGCAATTTAAATACATTAATCACTTAGAAAAACTCAAGAAAGGAATAGTTGTTTTGAGGGTTGAGAGAAATAGCATGGCACCCTGACTTTAAACCACACAAAATAGACAGAAGTTTTAGAAATGGTCATTGAGGGGCATAAGACAGAAACAAGGAGGAAGACAGAAATCCTGGAAGTACATTCATTCTTGTTGTCCCAATCCTTCCCAAGAGCAAGGGAGAAATTAATTTCCAGTTTTTTAAGTTTTGCTTCATGTCAGAATAATGTCAGATTCTGTCTGCACTGCTTCTCGGAGGTTTCTTCTAATGTAGGATCTAAATGATGGAAACAATGATTTGGACGAGCTGTGCAGATGTTCAGCTGTGAGCCTGTCTTTTTGTCTGCAAGATGAGTGAGTGTGGACTTACAGAGAGATGTTGTGCAGATCTGGCCTCAGTTTAACACTCCAGTCTGAGAAAACTCTATCTGAGTAACAATAACCTGGGGAATTCAGGAGTGAAACTGTTGTCTACCACTCTAAGGAATCGCAACTGTAAATTAACAGAACTGTGGTAAGTGAACACTGGTGATTTTTGTGTTTTTTTATGTGCTAATGCTGAGACACAACATTTTCTTTTTCACAGGCATCAAATAATTAACACCTAGGAAGTACAAAACGAGAAAGAAGGAGGGCATATAGAAAGATAAAAAACTATTACGTGATTATACACAAGTTGTTGTGTGTGGTTTCTTTGTTAACACCTCATTACATATTAACATGACATATTAGACATCTCAACATGCAATCTTTCCCACTTTGCCCATCTTTTTTACACATACTATATATAGGGATGCAGCCATTTAAAATGCACGGAGTAAACTGCGGTAAAACAAGGAATCACCTTGTAAAACTGCCAGGTGGAGCTAATAAAGCTTAACATCTTATGTACAGCATTTGAGCTGTCACCAGAAAACACATGGTTTCGAATCCCGATCACTGCTGAAGGACAGTCTTTTTCCAATTAAGAATTTAAGTTGTATACTCTTTAGATGTTTAATAATTTGAAACTGTGTATTATAGCATGTTACAGCATTAAACATTAAAAATTTGGTATATTTTATAAAAGCAAGATTACTCAGTTGGACAAAAGTACACAACCTTCCACCTGCATCATAAATATTTTAATTATGCAGAAATATTTGATGCATCAAAGTCTTTCCGAAGATATTACTAATAGTATTAATAATGAATGACCTTGGACAAGCTGTAAATTCAATGTATTACCGTGGTAATTACACGTATTACACTTTCTTTGTAACCGTCTTTGTAAACGAAAATACTTTATTTTTTAAACGTAACACCAAAGCACTTCTGATCACGTATTGATTTCCAATCATACAAATTAAGTTTTGAAAATCTCTGATTCACCATGCCTTTCACATGCACATAAACGATATTAATTTAGGAACATAAACATATTATGTAAACTGTATATGGCTGGTATTGGTAGTTTAAATAAAAAATACACACCAGTATTTCTAAACATTTTAAGTATCAAAGTTTTACATGTGGGTATTTTGGAAACGTTTTTATGTGCCTGTTCTGACTATATTAAGTTTATATACATTGTAGAAAATTACTGTATAGTGTTTGAACATTTTCTGCGAATATTTTGTTATCACAGTAAAAACACGCATACTTTTTAGAATTTGATTAATAGGGAATATAATATGGAATTGCTTATCTAAAGAAATTAATAACGATATAATTATATTCATATACTATAGCTCAAATTATCACAGTAGTACACTTTCTTTGGAAATGTCTGTATCAGTTTCACTCCTTCCCATGTGATTACTTCTGTGGCCTAATGGATTAGGCATGTGCTTTATTTACCCCCATTACCCCCATTTTGATTAAAATCGCAAACGCGTGTTTAATTAAATGCCTTTATTGATTCACAATCTGACAATGCATTGTAAATCGTTATCTTTGTCTTTTAAGTCCCTTAGGTAACTTTAAGCATAGCTTTCTCACCATTTAAATTTATTTTTCATACCATCATTAAACACAGCAGGAGCGTAATGTATTTCCTAATGGTATGACACGTGGGAAAATTAGATTGGAATCATTTTTATTTTTTTAATACATTTGAGAAGAGTGTCATCTATACAAAAAAAGTTGTATTTATTTAATACCACTTGATAGTTATATTAATAGAGATAAGAATTTAAGTTGTATACTGTTTAGACTTGTAATCATTGTAAACTGTATTACAGCATGTTAAGCATTAAACGTGAAAAAGTTGGTATATTTTATAAAAGCAAGATTGCTCAGTTTTACAAATGTACACAACCTTCCACCTTCATCATAAATATTGTAATTATGCAGAAATACTGAGATGGTTAATTTTAGTAAATATGTTGACAAATATCTGAATTTTTACCAGAAAAAGTAGTATCCAGCTGTGAATCAGCTACGTGACCTTGCCCTTCGTGAAATTGTGGGAAAGAGGTTTAGTGGGCAGTGTAGTGACCATAGAGTGTTTTAATACACTGTACAGTATAACAGTATAAAGCTAGTATTTTTTTTTAATGTTTGTAAACGCTATTCTTGCAAGTACATTTTGTTCAGTGTGCTTCTCTATGTTAGCTGGTGGGCAAACGTTTGAGGTGAAAATTTACCTTTAAAGCAGAGAAGACCGCACCAAACGTTTTCGGCTCTGTATGTCGCTCAAGACATTTCTCTTTGACGCTTTCTTTAGTCATTGAGGTGGGAAGATGCCTCCCCCTTCCCTCTGCCTGCCTCACCTGTTCCCATTTTAACCAATTTAGTGGTTTCATTAGTGAAAAAGGCTAAACTTTCTTGGAAATAATGTCTTTTATGTTTTGCAAAAAACTGACTTGCTTTAACAAAATATATTTACAAATCCACTTTCCCTGGCAATCTACCTAAATGTCCATCGCCTCTTTTTACACTTGTAAAAAAGAACATTTCAATGTTAATGCAACACGGAAGACGTTATTAATAATGTAGCACTTTCGGGCTCACCTGAGTATGCAGCTGAAATGTCACTGTTTAAACGAATAAGAAATTAGATTGCTCATAAATCTAATAACTTATTCTGCATAAACATAACGTAATTGCTCTTTGAAAATGCTCTTTTTCCTGTCCGTTTAAAGTTATACTGCGCATTGGGGGACGGTGCGCTATTTTGTCAGCAACCTGCTAATCTGCTCAACACATGTAGAAAACATGATTTTATTTCTATACGGAATGCGCGGAAAGTGTTTCAAAAGTTTAATTAAGAAGTAAAAAGAATTTACAGCTTCCACAAAGACTCAAACTACAGTATGAAAATACGAGTGTTTCGGAAAAAAAGGACATTTGATTGCTGGTTTCCTTATATTTATTTTAAAAATGCTTTTATTTATTCACAATCTGACAATGCAAGACAGAACAAAAGCATCTGTGAAATCACATTCCTGAATGTCCCCCACTGCACTCAACAATCTTAGGAAGAACACGAAACAGCCTGTTAACAGCTTGTTTTTTGCCTCATCTGTCTGCTGCTAAAAATCACGCCCAACTTTTTAATAGCAGCAGACAGATCAGCTAATCAAGGAAGAAAACAATTATCTGCTGTTTGCTGCTGAGGCTGGGAGAGAAAATCTTCTCTATGACCCTTCAGTTTACAGAGCAATTTCGCCAGAGCCTCACCTTGTCCAAAAATACTCTTCTGGTGTCAAATTTTTTGTTTGGCAGGATTTGAGCTACAGTATATTAATACAACTATATCGCTATTAATTTTTTTAGATACGTGATTCCATATCATATTCCTTAGTAATCAAATTCTAAAAAGTAATCGTTTTTTTTACTGCGACAATGAGCTTAAGTATTCGCAGAAAAGGTTAAAACATTATTACTTTTTCTGACGTATATACAGTAAACTAACAGATGAACCCATTCAAAATGCATGGTACAAACCCATACCGCCCGCACGCGGCTTACTACGGTATGTGATTGGCTGGCCAAAATGACTGACAGGGGCATGTGTGGTGCATTGGTCGGTATTGAAAAGATTTAATCATTTAATCTCTGTACTGTGTATGTTTTAATTTGTTTAGTATTAAATATTTCTATGGAATTTTACAACTAAAGGGAAATTTTAGTTGCTGAGCACAAAAAGAAGAGGAGCATAATCCATCTTATGATCATGTAACGCCCGCCTGAGCCCCCGTTGCGTTACAATCATAAACAATATTAATTTAGGAACATTAACATATATGTAAACTGTATATGGCGGGTATTCCGCTTTCTCCCTAAACATTTTAAGCATCAAAGACTTACATGTGGTTATTTCAGAAACGTTTTTATGTGCTCCTTCTGTCCATATCAAGCTTAATATTTGAATATTAAATATGTTAAAAACGTGAATCCTTTTTTTAAGCTCAAATCCTGCTTAACTAAAAATTAAACACAAGAAGAGTATTATTGTTGTGAGGCTAAAGAAATCAATAATGATAATAAGTCAAAGATCAAAATATATTTAACGCATACGCCTGACATTAGAGGCTGTAGTAGTTCAGGTGGGTAGCTGCGTCAGCATGCATAGGCTGCAAAGGAACAAGTAATAGGTTTATTCCATGCTGAAAAAAAGAAGAAAGAGAACACAACGTTTCGGCCGTGGAGCCTTCTTCACCTGAAGAAGGCTCCACGGCCGAAACGTTGTGTTCTCTTTCTTCTTTTTTTTCAGCATGGAATAAACCTATTACTTGTTCCATTAGAGGCTGTGTCTGCTCGCCTGCACGGTGATGTCACCGTCTTTCCCTCTGATAGCTACAGTAGCAGGAACCTGTACTGTGTGGATCCCTTTAGATCTCCCTTCAGATTTCAAAGGTTATTAATAATATCTTCAGTGTCGCATTAACATTAGAATGTTCTTCCAAGTGTAGAAAGAGGCGATACGCAATGTGTCTTCTTCATACATTTTCAGTTTACAGACCGTACAAGATCATTTATTATGAATAATGTCTTCCGTATCGCATTAAAATTGGAACGCTTTTCACAGGTGTAAATCCACCTATTTTCTAACCGCTTTATCCAGGACAGGTAACAATTTCACAACTCACCCTCCCCCCTGCCTGTCTGACTTTCTTTTTAACCCTTCTGTACGAATCGCAGTGGGTGAAAAAGAAAAAAAGTAAAACAGAGCGTAAACAAAGATTTCTCTAGTTCCTAGTTTCTCTATGTTCCCTTTAAAATAAACTATTATTCCACAATGCCGTGTACTACATGGCCGGTAGGGAAACTAAAGGGAAATTTTAGTAGCTGAGCATAAAAAGAAGAGAAGCATAAAGTGTTTGATGGTCATAAACGATATTAATTTAGGAACTGTATCAGAAATATTTTTTTAACTGCACTGCATTGGAGAGAACGAGTATAGGTTGTGGGAAATACATTTATTTGTCTTGCATCAAAGTTTAACTCGTTCGGAGCGCCCTATATTACAAACTCCAAGCATTTCATTTTGAGCTGAAGACCCTCACACCTGAAGAAGGCTTCACAGCCGAAATGTTGCATTTTCTCTCTTCTCTTTTCAGCTTGGAATAAACCTATTACTTGTTCCTTTTATTTTTATTTTACTTTAATTTTGTAAACTTAACACGCATTCCGTACAGAAATAAAATCGTGTTTTCAACAGCTGTTAAGCAGATTAGCAGGTTACTGGCAAAATAGCGCACAGTCCACCACTGTCCATTGATGTAACTTAAATATAAACAAGATCTAATACCTGGTGCACTCCAGGTGTAAGTTCAAAAAGCCTAAATTACGTACTATGCTTATGTCTGCGAAACACCTGATCATCTACAGTACTGTGACGCTTTCAGTGCCTTGTGTATATTCTAATTGCAGTGGGGGCAGGGTGTGTGGGGACAGGTTTAGGCTGAAATTGAATTGGTGATCTATATTCTTCACAACTGAAACACTGTTTTCTCTGATAGCATTTTCTTCCCTGTTTAGCTGATCTTTTGCTGCCTGTGCATGCTTACACAGCTCCCTGTGTGAAATATCATACTTGACTGAAAAAAGCTTTAGAGAACTTAACATTTTTATTATTAACAAATTGTAAAAATGACTTTAACATTGGCGTTATTAATTTTTCACTTAAGTGTATGGAGGAGTGTCAGCTGTCAATGGGAGCAAACCCCACCTCTTAGGCTGGGCAAATGATATTTTTCAAATTAAGGCAAATGAAAATGAAGGATATTAAAGTGCTAGAGGTGTAAAAAATACAAAAATGCACATGAGCAAAAAGTTTTAGAAATGGAGCAGGTGAAAGGATTTGTAAATATATTTTGTTAAAGCAAGTCAGTTTTTCCGCAACACGTAAAAACTATTTTTCCAAGAAAGTTTAGCCTTTGTCACTAATGAAACCACTAAATAAAGACATAAATATAGAAATCTTAAGATTTTTTTGATTCAATGTTGGTAGCAGGATGAACTGTCAGGTTGAGCTAAGTGTATATTTTGTCGCAGAGTTGCTGCAAGATGTTAACAGTGAAAAAAGGTATTTAGAAATGAATTATTTCAAGAAGAAAATTTTCAGAATAATTGCAAATCTATCAGGAGAAAGCACAGAAAATAGGCAGTTAGATTGATCAGATTAGTATGAAAAGCCATTTAGCAAAGAGGGTGTGAGAAGAGTGACAAACTAGTATAATTTTTTCTGAACCAGGAAAAATCTGATCATGTTTCTCTATAACAATAATAAAAAGCTTTATTTTATATAGTACCTTTAAAAGTGGCATCTCAAAGCAACACAGTAGATGTAAAAACAGTTATAAGGACCACAGATTACAAAGTAAATACATACTGTATAAGAAAGACAAGCAGTTAGAAGTGCTACCAAAATTAGAACATGAAGCAGATACAGACACTATATCTTCTGAAAAGAGAGGTTTTGAGGTTAAATTTAAATGCACTCAGGGGAGGTGACTCTGATATCACTGGGGATACAAATTCAGAGCTCTAGGGTGCAGCTAGAGAAGGCCCTGTTATCCACAGAGTGTAGATGTTCTTGAGGACAGCTAGAAGACCAGAGTCAGATGGATTGAGGATTTAGAAGTTGACTCGAAACTCGAAACCTGATAGGAAGCTAGTGCAAGGACTTGAAGACAGGCATAATGCATCCCGATCAGGATTCTGGCTGTCCAATTCTGAACATATTGGAGATTGTTCAGTGTGGATTTTATTACCCCAGTGAACTGGATGTGCATTTATTAATTCTAGAAAAAATGCCTTTCTTGATTTGTCTAGTTCCCTTTAAAAGAAACTATTATTCCAAATGCAGAGTACTACATGGCTGGTATTTACATATGATATTTGTGATTTAAACAAATTAACACAAGCAGTTTTTAGGGATTTAAGTGTTGGCTGAGTTATTGCAGGATGTAAGACTAGTGATGTAGGTAGAAAAAAGATAATTTTGGGAAAGTTGAGGAATACACTGATAACAAGAACACTTCCTAATGGGGTTAGGCATACTTTTGACAAAATGACAGGAGATGTTATAGACTGCAGAGAAAGATGATGAAGTTAACAGACTGTATGTTTCCATACTGTAAATCCTGAAATGAGGATTGTATTTTACGTTTTGCGTAGTTGCTAGCATTGAATTGTGTTTTGGATGCACATGAAATGAAGGATTGGGCAAACATAGCTGATGCTGATCCACAGAGCCAGCATCTTAAGATGTTTATATTTAGAGGCAATTTGTTTAAATAACTAACTAGGTATGGATACTGATGTGCAAGAGAAGTGGAAAGACTGTTTCCTTAAGCCAGCACTATAAAATAATTTATCCTCAGTGATATGCTGCCATCTCATAGTGGGTTTCTAACACTGTGTATACTGTAGTTCCATCCACACAGTGCCTTTACTTCCATCCATGTTCTATTCTCTTTATCCAGTACAGAGGATTTGGAGCCTATCCCAGTAAGCAATGGACACAAGGCAGAATACACCCTGGACATAGCGCCAGTCCATCACAGGACAGACAGACACAAACACACACGCATCAGGGCCAGTTTTCCCATAAGCCAATTAACCTACCCATACCCATAACCACCTACCCATTAACCTAGCCATATTTTGGAGTGCGAGAGGAAATCATATCACACATATGGAGAAAAAACACAGAACCCAAAAAGAAAATGCAAACTCTACACACACAGAATGGCAGGAATTGAACCTAGGACCCCAGTGCTACAAGATAGCAACGCTAACCACTTGGCCACCATTAGAAATGCGTGGGCCATTTAGTTATAATTCTAGTTCAGAGGTATGCATGCATAATTTAATTTTGAAAGCCACTGAGAAATCTGGTTCTGTTGTAGTTATGAAAAAAAAACATACTATAACGCAACGGGGGCTCAGGCGGGCGCCCTTGCCGCATTAGGTCGGCCCCGCACCGTCCGGGGCTCGATCCCGGGACTTCCGCGTCTCTCTGCAGCGACCCAGCCCCGTGAGCTAAAGAGAGATCTCCTTACAGCCCAGTAGCTGTAGTCCTGCTATCACAGGGAAGGGCGGTGACGTCACCTGCTCTGGTACGCCGGCTCTTACACAGTGCTTGTCGGCCGTAAGCGTTACACTCTCCCCCGCTTAAATCGCCGTCCCCAACGAAGGGCTATCCCACCCCACTCTGACACCAATGTAACTCAACGGGGGCTCAGGCGGGCGCCCTTGCCGCATCTGGTCAGCCCCATCCTGACTGAGGCTCGATCCCGGGACTTCCGTGTCTCTCTGCAGCGACCTAGCCCCATGAGCTAAAGAGAGTCTGAGGGTCAGCACGATGACCAGCGGCTGACCCTACCTGTGTAAATAATGTCCTAGTGATTCTAGTGCCCTGTGTAGTCCTGTAAAAGTATAGTGTGTTGTTAGGTAATTACCACCCTAAATATGTGTACGTGTTCCGTCAGTCTCCTCATGTGTGTGTAGATCGGCGATTTAAGCGGGGGAGAGTGTAACGCTTACGGCCGACAAGCACTGTGTAAGAGCCGGCGTACCAGAGCAGGTGACGTCACCGCCCTTCCCTGTGATAGCAGGACTACAGCTACTGGGCTGTAAGGAGATCTCTCTTTAGCTCACGGGGCTGGGTCGCTGCAGAGAGACGCAGAAGTCCCGGGATCGAGCCCCAAACGGTGCGTTACGGTGTGTAACGCTTATGGCCGACAGGCACTGTGTAAGAGCCGGCGTACCAGAGCAGGTGACGTCACCGCCCTTCCCTGTGATAGCAGGACTACAGCTAGTGTGCTGCAGAGAGATCTCTCTTTAGCTCACGGGGCTAGGTCGCTGCAGAGAGACGCGGGAGTCCCAAGTTCGAGCCCCGGACGGTGCGGGGCCGACCAGATGCAGCAAGGGCGCCCACCTGAGCCCCCGTTGTGTTACATTGGTGTCAGAGTGGGGTGGGATAGCCCTTCGCCGGGGACGGCGATTTAAGCGGGGGAGAGTGTAACGCTTACGGCCGACAAGCACTGTGTAAGAGCCGGCGTACCAGAGCAGGTGACGTCACTGCCCTTCCCTGTGATAGCACAACTACAGCTACTGGGCTGTAAGGAGATCTCTCTTTAGCTCACGGGGCTGGGTCGCTGCAGAGAGACGCGGAAGTCCCGGGTTCGAGCCTCAGTCGGGATGGGGCCGACCAGATGCGGCAAGGGCGCCCGCCGGAACCCCCGTTGCGTTACAATACTAACAACTTTGCCATCCTATTCCTTAGTTAATACATTTTATTTTTATAAACAGTTTACATTGTTAGCAAAATATTTTGAATGATATTTTACCCTATTTTTCTTTAATTTTGTATTTAATTTATTTTCTGATAGTCAGATTTAATGCATATTTGAACAATAAAAATATGGTATTACAAGATGCGGGGAAAAGTGCAACAATTTATTACAGTGCTAAATTTAATATTATTGATTACTAATAGTTTATGCTAACACCTAACTTTCTAAATTAGATGTATTCGAAACAATGAACTAAATGTAACATAGCATTAAGAAATACAATTGAGAATAGTTTTGTGGTGCATGTATAGATGAAACTTTTCTAAAATGTATTACAAAATAAAAGACAGTTAAAATCTGTAATCTTTCCACGTGTAATGTCATTAGAAAGTACAACAAGTTCCTGCTTTGTCTAATGATGGTATCAAAAAGTAGTCAACGTGGTGAGAAACCTGTGCTTAATGATAATTAAGGGACTTAGAAGTCAAAGAAAATGATTTACATTTACGTTGTTTAATTTTAAGCACTAAGTTATGAATGCAGACGCAGAACAGCCATTGTGCAATAAAGAGCTCAGCGCTTCCTCCCTGTCTCTGACGGAGCGAAGTGGGTGGTACGTTATTTTCAGAGCCTCTGATTGGGAGATAAAGACCTGCTAATCTGTTCTACATACCAGGAAGACAGAATTTGATTTTTTCTATTCGAAACGTGTGTTGTCTTTATGAAATTTGTGTATTTTAAACATTTAATTAAGAAGTAAAAACCTTACACAGCATACACAGAGATTCTAAGCTGATCACGAGGAAGAAAAATCAGCCATTTTTTGCACATAAAAAGTGGTTATTAACTATCAAGACCTGTTTTTATAGGTTTAAAAGTCGTGCAATGTATAAGTTAGACAGGAACACTTTTTAATTATACATTTTAAACACTTTAATTTTGTAAACGCAACACACATTCCGTACAGATACAGTACAATCACATTCTCCTGTCTTCTCGTGGTATAAAACGAATTTGCAGGTGATTGAGATAACAATGCATCGCCCACTGAGTGAAATGTTCTTTTTTACAAGTGTATAAAGAGGTGATACAGTATGTGTCTCCTCTATAACTCTTCAGTTTACAGAGAAATTCCACCAGATACTCACAACATTATCCAATTATACTCTTCTTGTGTCTAATTTTTAGTTTAGCAGGAATTTTGCAATAAGCACATTGTTTAATGGGGAAAACATCACCCACATCTATTATCACTGTACAACACTACTTCAGGTGGCGTAGCCACGTTAGCCTGCATAGTCTGTAAAAGAACAAGTAATAGGTTTATTCTATGCTGAAGGGAGAAAACGTAACATTTTGGCTGTGAAGCCTTCTTCGGGTGTGAGCTCAAAATGAAACGCTTGGAGTTTGTAATGTATGGTGCTCTAAACGAGTTAAACTTTGATGAGGGCTTGCCAGAGCGGTGACGTCACTGCCTTTTATATGAATAGGAGGGACCTGGTCCGTCAGGGTTGAAGGCGAATCTCACTGTATCTCAACTGGCTGCTTCCTTGTTGAGTGATGCTGGTGGCCTGGGTTCAATTCCCCAGCTGGTAGAGTGTGAGCCTGAAAGCGCTACATTATCTTCTGTGTTGCATTAACTAACTCTTCAGTTTATTCCGCCAGACAGTACATGAATATAATTATATTATATTAAATTCTTTAGATACGTGATTCCATAATATATTCCCCGTTAATCAAATTCTAAAATTATGCTTTTTTTTAAGCTGATAACGAGCAAATTCACAAAAAAGGTTGAAACACTATCACTTTTCACAAAGTATATAAACTTAATATGGTCAGAAGGAGGACGTAAAAATATTTCCAAAATAACTACATTAAAGACTTTCATGCTTAAAATGTTTAGGGAGAAAGTGGAATACTGTGTGTATTTTTCTTTAAAATACCAATACCAGCCATATACAGTTTACATAATATGTTTATGTTCCTAAATTAATATAGTTTATGAGCATCTGAAAGGCATGGTGAATCTGAGATATTCAAAACTTACTTTGTATGATTGGAAATGAATACGTGATCGGATCAACTAAATGCTTCGGTGTTACTTTTTGTCAATGAAAAAATAGTCTTTTCGTTTACAAAGATGGTTACAAAGAATGTGGACCAGGGTAATATTTTGAGCTTACAGCCTGTCCAATGTCATTCATTATTAATACTATTAGTAATGTCTTCCGTAAAGACTTTGATGCATAAAATATTTATGCATAATTAAAATATTTATGAGGTGGAAGGTTGTATTCTTTTTTCCAACTGATCAATCTTGCTTTTATAAAATATACTGACTTTTTAATGTTTAATGATTAACATGCTGTAATATACAGTTTAAAATTAAACGTCTAAAGAGTATACAACTTAAATTTTAATTGGAAAATGACCGTCTTTCAGCAGTGACCAGGATTTGTAACCAGGCATTTTCTGGTGACAGCTTAAATGCTGTACATGAGAGGTTAAACTTTATTAGCTCCACCTGGCGGTTTAACAAGATGATTCCGGATACTATTATAATAACTGCGGTATGACGCATTATGATGCACCACGCCGTTTTACCGTAGCGTACTTCGTGCATTTTGAATGGCTGTATCTGTATACAGTTTACATAATATGTTTATGTTCCTAAATTAATATTGTTTATGATCATTAGATGCGTTATGCTCCTCTCCTTTTTATGCTCAGCTACTAAAATTTCTGTTTAGTTGTAAAATTCCATATAAATATTCAATACTAAGCAGATTTAAACATGCACAGTAAAGAGATTAAATGATTAAATAATTTCACTAACAACCAATGCACCACGAGTGCCCCTGTCAGTCATTTCGGCCAGCCAATCACATATCGCGGAACACTGCGGTGCACTGCGGGTAATTGCGTTTGCGGTATGGAGATGTACTGTGCATTTTGTATGGCTGCATCTGTATATGCTGTTGTTGATGGAATATGGGTAATATTCTCCATGACATTTCATTCATAGAGTCCTTCTTCATTTGAACACAAGGTCTGTCCAGCTTTAACCAGTTTCTTGTGATTTATTACATGGCTGCAGTTCTGACAGTGCTAAACAAGTATCTTTCTGCCACTGAACACAGTTCATCTGGTGTTTGTCACCGGAGGAAAATGACTCCTAATGAGTATTTTTAAATATTTTTTCATACCAAAAATGTTTACAATATGACAGGTATTTTCAGCCATTCCAACAGTTTGTGATCCAAATTTATCATATTTGGCTTGTAATTGATGTGTCTTCCAATATTGAAAATGAACTTTTTACTCATATTCTCTCCATGAGTGCGAGTTGGTGAATTTATACAGAATTGAATGGTTTTAGATTCTTCAATTACTGTGGGAGGCCCAACCCCAACATCTCATTTGTATCTTACTCTTAACTCCTGTATTCCTCTTGTGTTTTCTTCTATTTTATATACATCTGAAAAGATTTGTCTTTTCAGAAGCAAGTTACAGATGCAGCCATTCAAAGTGAGCCGTACAGACACGTACCGCAGGTAATTGGCTGCGGTGTCGCGCATCATGACGCAAGATGACGCGGGGTACCGCGGTACGTGATTGGTTAACCGACAGGGGCACTCGTGGTCCGTTGGTCTGTTGTAGAAAGACTTACAGTAAGCGTCTTTACTGTGCCCGTTGTAGATATTTAATTTTACCACTGAAGGGAAATCTTAGTAGCTGAGCATAAAAAGAATAGGAGCATACTGTAACGCGTGTGAAGGCCATAAACGATATTAATTTTGGAACATAAACATACAGTACTGTATAAAGCTGGTCTTGGTACTTAAATACACTAAAATACACACCAGTATTCCATTTCTCCCTAACGATTTTAAGCATCGAAGTATTTAACTAGCATGTGAAATAGCGTGTGAAAAAGTGGTAGTTTTAAGCTTTTCTGCTAATATAATATGGAATCACGTATCTAAAGAATTTAATAACGATATGATTATGTTCGTGTACTGCGACAGGGCTGTGTAGGGCTGTTTCGCCTCCCTGTTCATGTGAGTTCCCCTGTAGCCTACTGGTCTATGTGCCTGACTACCAACTTGCAGGTTGTGTGTTCAAATCCAGCTGGTGCTGGACTTTTCTTTTAACAAACATTTCTTCGAAAAAATAGAATAGCGATATTATGGACAATCAATTGACTTTTATATTTCAAAATATCGCAACATGATCGATTCTAAGTCATTTTTGATAACAATGAATAGTCACCTTCTTCCCTTCTGACAATGGTTCCTGCTTCTATTGTGTGTGTGTGTGCAATAGATTAAATTTTTATAGAGAAATGGAGGCTGGACAGTATGCGTTACAATATAAACATTTATATTGATTTAAATCGTGTTCTGATTTAAATCACAAACCTGTGTTTAATTATTTGTTTTTTTATCATAATCAGGCTAATGCATTCATCCATGGGATTCAACCACAGACCATGTGACATGGGAGTCAGGAAACTAACACACAGCGCCACCAGATTTAATAACGCAATAAAAACGCTATAAAATAATGTGACTAGGCACAGAACAAGTTTACAGCACAGTACAATAATAAATGCTGACCATGACTTTAGAAGCATAAATTAACTTACACACAATTTAAACACAAGCTGTCTTTCTGTATGAACCTCTAAGCTGGTTCATACAGAAATGTAGAAATGCATTAGCCTGCTTATGATAAAAAAACAAATAATTAAACACGGGTTTGCGATTTAAATCAGAACACGATTTAAATCAATATAAATGTTTATATTGTAACGCATACTGTCCAGCCTCCATTTCTCTATAAAAATTTAATCTATTGCACACACACACACAATAGAAGCAGGAACCATTGTCAGAAGGGAAGAAGGTGAATATTCATTGTTATCAAAAATGACTTAGAATCGATCATGTTGCGATATTTTGAAATATAAAAGTCAATTGATTGTCCATAATATCGCTATTCTATTTTTTCGAAGAAATGTTTGTTAAAAGAAAAGTCCAGCACCAGCTGGATTTGAACACACAACCTGCAAGTTGGTAGTCAGGCACGTAGACCAGTAGGCTACAGGGGAACTCACATGAACAGGGAGGCGAAACAGCCCTACACAGCCCTGTCGCAGTACACGAACATAATCATATCGTTATTAAATTCTTTAGATACGTGATTCCATATTATATTAGCAGAAAAGCTTAAAACTACCACTTTTTCACACGCTATTTCACATGCTAGTTAAATACTTTGATGCTTAAAATCGTTAGGGAGAAATGGAATACCGGTGTGTATTTTTCCTTTAAAGTACCGATTCCTGGAATCTGACTGGCTCACACCCTTCTGAAGTGGTTCCATAAAATCTGGTATATGGAAAAGAAAGCGTTGATACATACAAGTATCTTTTAATACACTCTTTGCTTTGCTCCTGAGGATCCTTGTGATATTTTAAGCTCTAGTTGAATGATAAGTGTCGCATTTTAAATCATTTTCGTAGTTAGAAATTATGAAACGCCCTGTTAAAAGCAAGGAAGTTTTTATGCCCGTTGAAGTAAAACAAAATGCCTGACAAAGTATGGCTTGGACAGATTCCAAGTGCTTGTACAAATGTGCTAAAGAAATTATACTTTGAGTATACAGCTTGTCCAAAGTCATCCATTATTAATACTATTAGTAATATCTTCGGTAAAGGCTTTGATGCATAAATACAGTACAGTTTACATAATATGTTTATGTTCCTAAATTAATATTGTTTTTGAGCATGTGTGAAGCATGGTGAATTGGAGATTCTCAAAACTTACTTTGTATGATTGGAAACGAATATGTGATCGGATCAACGAAATGCTGTGGTGTTACTTTTTGTCAATGAAAAAATAAAGTCTTCTCATTTACAAAGATGGTTACAAAGGAAGTGGACCACAGTAATACTTTGAGTTTACAGGTTGTCCAAGGTCATTCATTATTAATACTATTAGTAATATCTTCATAAAGAGTTTGATGCATAAAATATTTCTACATAATTAAAATATTTATGATAAAGGTGGTAGGTTGTGTACTTTTGTCCAACTGAGCAATCTTGCTTTCATAAAATATACCAACATTTTAATGACTGATGATTAACATGCTGTAATACACAGTTCAAAATTAAAGGCTCAAATGCTGTACATGAGAGGTTAAGCTCCCCCTGGCGGTTTTACAAGGTGACGCCGGATAGTTTCCGGCAGAGCGTCAAATGACGCGCGATTAACCGCGTGACACCTCATGATACCGTGACACGCCCACCGGGGTATGCCGCGAAATACCCCACCCATTTTGAATGGCTGCATCTGTAGGTATGCAAAATATATCAATATGTTAATGTCTTATTTTAGTCTCATTTACATTTTCCCAGCTTTGAATTTCCCCAGTGTTTTCTCTTCTCTCTATGTGCTTTGACCTTGCCTGTTTGACCACATCTTGAACTGATCCCTGAGCTTTGAACCCTGCATGTTAAATGACTCTCCTTCAAACTGTCCCTGGTGCTTTAATCAGTTCCTCTCAGCTCAACCCCTGCCTTTTTGATTGGGTCTCTAGTTTCACTTTTGCCTCCCCTGCTTGCTCCAGCAGAGCCTGTGCCTGGATTCAGTCTCCAGGTTACTGCTTCCATCAGCTCATTGCAGCAGATATCTCACTGGGGCCCTGGGTTTAATTCCAGATCTGGGGTGCTATCTGTGTGGAGTTTGTATTATCTCCACATGTTTGTCAGGTGTTCCAGTTTTCTCCCACAGTCCACAAACATGCTAGTAGGTTAATTGACTTCTGGGAAAACTGGCACTGGTGTGAGTGTGTGCTCTTTGACAGACTGGCATCCTGTACAGGGTTCAATCCTGCCTTGTGTCCTGTGCTTCCTGGGTGTTACTTCGCAGTGTGTGGTCCATGTGCTATGTTCCACACTTCCTGGCTTTAATTGTTCTTCTTCCCCCATTGGTCCATGATTACACCATTGTTTCTGTATTACATCATCTTCAGTCAACTCTTGGCCAATCAGAACGCAGCTTATTCGGTATGTAATTTAAAGGTTTTCTGAATGTAGGGGCCTTTCGCTTGACTTTGGTTCTGCTAGGCTCAGCTTCATTTAGCTTTTGTTTTGCTTCTGCTTCGCTTCTCCATTTTCGTTCATTTCGCCTTGTGTGTGTGTGTTATCGGATAGCTTCGGCTTTTGTTGGTTTGTGTTTGTCTCCTTGTACTTTCGTTTGTTTGTGCTATCCTTTATTTTGCCATTACCTTGCCCAAACTTATTATATGTTATATGCTCAACCTCTGTGCTCTTTTGTACCCTATTCCTTCTGTCTACTCTCATTTTACCATATTGGCAGTTGTAGTTCACTTGTGTATTTGTGTGGACTTGTGTATAGGGTTAGTTTAGTTTGTCGGCTACATTCTACACACATAGTTGGTCTCTGTATTAGTAACACTAGTTTAGGATGGGTGAGTGCCTTTTGTCTAGTATGGGCTTTGGATAGTTAGTGAAGGTAAGCTAGGGTGTCGAAAGACGAAGAAGACCGAGTCTTTCGGGTTTTGTTTTGGTAGATAGGTCAGCTTTCCCTCACTTTATTAGCCAGCTCCATTTTGTTTGTTATTTTCTTTTCTTTGGAACCACTCTAGTTCCCTTTCCTTGTGTGTTACTGTGTCCTATTACGAACCAGTCACTTTATTCACTTCAAAATAAATCACTTTTGCACCGAAATTTGTTTTCATGCTTCCTAAGTCCCTCACCAGAAACCCACCTGCATCCAAAACCATCCTAAATGTTACACCCCTTTACCCCAAGACACTGTAACGAACAGTTCTTTCCGGACCCTATGCGGACGACACAATCCGACGAAGTGGGGGAACACTGGGGAAACGTCATGCAGGAAAACGGGGCTGAAGACAGGGGGGCGTGTCCAAGGTGCGCTGGTGCACGGGGGAGGTGTGGCCGAGGCGAACAATCCCAGAGATTAATCCATAGAGTATCCAAAACACGAAGGTAAGTCCAAAACCAGGAGATCCATCAGAACTCGGAATTAAAACCACGAAGGCCGGGTCGGAACCGGCGGACGGGGAACAGGAACGGGAACGGAGGTTAAAACCTTAACGGGACCAGGCGCTTCCTGGTCCCGGACTCGCACGATATGGAAATCAGAGCAGAGCCCGGAAGAGCGTCAGCGCCTGGCTTTTAAGGTGGGCAGGGAATGGGAAACAGGTGCAGGGAATGAAGTCTTTAGTGAGAGGGCTGGAGCACCCTTAAGAAGGGGGGACTATAGTCGTGACAGACACTTGGGGTCATAACACTGGCACTGGCTCTGGGTAACTGTGACCCTGAACTGGATAATTGTTTATTAAAAGTGATGTTGATGGTGTTCAAATGCTGCACTACCACTTTGTCAATTAGCTGACAGTATAAACATATCCCTGTAATGACAGATAAAGTCAAATTTCAAGACAAACTTCAGTCTAGATTTATTTGGGAGGGAAGAAAACCTCAGGTAAATCCTACAGCACTCAAACTCTCCCAAATCTACAGTCTTACTTCTGTGCAGCTCAGCTTAAAGCTTCAACTACCTGAGTGACAGCTCCCCAGCAAAATGGTGAAGAGGTAGTCATCGCACTTAAAACATTATTATGTTTTACATCTAATATAACTCAAAGCATTATAAAAATACATTCTGCAATTTAAATACATTAATCACTTAGAAAATAGTTTGTATTATAAAAGAACTATAGAAGGGTAGTCATTTTGAGGGGTTGAGAGAAATAGCATGGGACCCTGACTTTAAACCATATAAAATAGACGTTTTAGCAATGGTCATTGAGGGGCATTAGGAAGGTATGGAACAAGACAGAAATCCTGGAAGTACATTCATTCTTGCTGTGTTCATCCTTCTCAAGAATGAGAGAGGCATTGATTTCCATCTGTTGAAGTCTTTCTTCACATCAGATGCGTGTGAGTTTCTGATAATGTAGGATATGATGTGATGTCCCTGATGTGCCTTCTTTTTTTCCTGGCCTGCTGGAACTTGTAGTAGTCTCTTAGTTTAGAATAATGGTCTCTGGCCACACCTGAGGGGAAAGCTCTGAACAAGCTGTGCATTGATGTCTGTCGTCATCTGTTTCCCTGGAAACCTATGTTTAGGCCTAGAAATCTATAAAGCAGCTTTGTGACAATGTCCATTGTAAAAAGCGCTATGCAAATAAAACTGAATTGAATTGAATTGTGTAGGGAAACAGCCTGCCTGGGAAAGCCTGTACAGATTTATTTATCTTTGTGACACTGCAGGGAAGAATTAATGTGCTATTGCTGGTCACCACTAGAGGGCCCAAAATACCAGCAATTACAGCCCTCTAACTTTCATCCCTGACAGCTGAATTTTCCTTTACCATACTGTATTAACAAACTATTTCTTCAAAAAAATTGAAAAACCTTTTAGCGAAATCATTACATTTGGGGAATTCATATTCTCTCCTCTCAACAAGCTCACCAACGATTTTTTTTTTGGTTTAAGAGACTCAGTGCATTCCTTTTCATAGTTTTTTTTTGTTGTTGCTCTAACGGTTAGTTTTATATGTTGCAACTTTCAATAAGCACGCTTTAAGGAACCAACACTCTTTACTGTAATTTAAAGAATAGTTTACAACAAGTTTAAATTACAAAAAAGGTAATTATTTAGAGATTATTTGTTCATTGTAATATCCTGCACAGTAAAAGGTAAAACTTTGCACACAAACGTTGTGAAGTCATCTTGTGATCACTGGTAGAATTACAGTTGAAATTTCTGAAAAGTCTAATTTAGTCACAAATTGAGGGCTGTTTCTGGTGGAGGCACCGCCAAATTAGAAGATAATTTTTTTGTGCAAATTGACTGAAGTGGGCCGTAACATCGGCTACATCAAGAACCTAGGTGATCCCATGTATTATATACTGTATGAATTTAATGTTATACCTCTGGTTATGGTTTCACTTCTGTGTTGATATTCAGGTACACTTTCACTGCTATAGCACCTGAACCTGTCTGACTCCCATGTTGAGTCTCTTCTCTAAACTTAGTCTGGCCTTCAGCAGCCCTGCAGTTGTGTTGAGTTGTGTTGTGGGGCCAGCAGGGGGCGCTCACCCTGTGGTCCATGTGGGTCCTAATGCCCCAGTATAGTGACGGGGACACTGTACTGTAAACAGGCGCTGTCTTTCGGAGGATATGTAAAAAGACCTGCAGTTGTGTTGAGGGTGAGTTATGTCAATAAGAAGAGAATTGTACCCAGTTCATTTGAACACAAGGTCAGTCCAGCTTTAACCAGTTTCTAGTGATTTATTTCATGACTGCAGTTCTTACAGTTCCAAACAAGTATTTTTCTGCCTCTGAAGGACGTTCATCTGGTGTTTGTCCTTATTTGTCTTCAATACTCTTTCGCCAGTTTATTTTCATACCAAAAATGTTTATGATATGCCTGGTGTTCCATTCTTCCAACATTTTGTGCTCCTAAATTTATCATATTTGGATTGCAGTTTGTCTTTTTTCCAATATTGAATATGAACTTTTTACTTGTACTCTATCCATTAATGTGAATTGCTGGATTTATACAGATTTGAATGGTTTTAAATTCTTCAATTGCTATGGAAGTGCCAACATCCTTTTTCTCATTTGAATAGTACTCTTAACTCTTGCATGCCTTCTGTGATTTCTTTCTGTGATCAATGTGTTAATCTCTTAATCAGTGTGTCTCTTAATGTGTTAATCAGCTAATTGCAGGAGATATATCACTGGGTTCAACCCAGACCTGGGGTATTATCTGTATGGAGTTTGTATGTTCTCCCCAAATATGTCTGATGATGCAGTTTTCTCCCACCGTCCACAAAGATGCTGGCAGGTTAATAGACTTCTGGGAAAGCTGGCACTGGTGTGAGTGTGTGCCTTTTGATAGACTGGCATCCTGTCCAGGGTTCAGTCCTGCCTTGTGTTCAGTGCTTCCTGAGACAGGCTCTGGGTAACTGTGACCTTGAATTGGGTAACTGATTAATAAAAGTGATACTGATGGTGTTCAAATGCCACACTGCCTTCCTTGTCAATTAAGTGATAGTATAAACATATCCCTGTAATGTCAGATAAAGTCAAATTTCTCTAATTTTATTTGGTAGGGAAGAAATTCTCAGGTAAAACCTACACCACTCAAACTTTCCCAAATCTCTCCCAAATTGCCAGCAGCCATATTACTCTGCAATTCACAAATGGCAATTCACTGAAACTAAGTAGGTGTGAGCCTGGTCAGTACCTGGATGAGAGACCTCCTGGGAAAAACTAAGGTTGCTGCTGGAAGAGGTGTTAGTGGGGCCAGCAGGGGGCGCTTACCCTGTGGTCCATGTGGGTCCTAATGCCCCAGTATAGTGACGGGGACACTGTACTGTAAACAGGCGCTGTCCTTCGGAGGATATGTAAAATGGAGGTCCTGACTCTCTGTGGTCATTAAAAATCCCTGGGCATCTCTCGAAAAGAGTAAGGGTGTAACCCTGGTGTCCTGGCCAAATTTCCCATTGGCCCTTACCAATCATCCTAATAACCCCCATCTATGAATAGGCTTCATTGCTCTGCTCTCCTCCCCACTGATAGCTGATGTGGGGTGAGTGTTCTGGTGCACTATGGCTGCTGTTGCATCATCCAGGTGGATGCTGCACATTGGTGGTGGTGGAGAGGAGTCCCCATTAACTGTAAAGTGCTTTGAGTGGAGAGTCCAGAAAAGTGTTATTATTTTTATTATTATTAATCTACAGTCCTATTTCTGTGCAACTCAGCTTAAAGCTTCAACTACCTGAGTAACAGCTCCCCAGCAAAATGGTGAAGAGGTATTCATCTCACTTGAAACCTTGTTTTATACTTAATTTAACTCGACGCATTGTGAAAATAAATAATTTAGGCAATTTTAATACAGTAATCACATAGAAGAAAAAGAGTATTATGAAAAAAATATACTGTAGAAAGGAATAGTCTTTTTGAGAGATTGAGAGAATTAGCATTGGTCCCTGACTTTAAACCACATGAAATAGACGTTTTAGCAATGGTCATTGAGGGACATAATCAAGGTCTGGAAATAGACAGAAATCCTGGAAGTACATTCATTCTTGCTGTCTTAATTCTTCCTAAGAATGAGACAGGCAACAGTTTCCATCTATTGAAGTCTTGCTTCAGCTGGTTTTCTAGCACTTCTTAATTACATGTTAATAAGTTTTCTAGGTTTCAGGGTATTTTAATTGCTAAACATATTATTTTATCAAAATTTTATTTCAAGTTGTACTTTTTTTTATCTTCAGGGATAGCATTGCTTCAGAATTTGCATTTTTAATTTGTATCATGAAATGGTGCTGTAGTCTGTGATTACATTTGTGAGAACAGGAAAAAATGTTGAATTTCTGTTGTGTATAATATCATCTTTATAAAGACCCTGATTGTGTGCTCCTCCTGCTGTATCTCCTCCCTCTGTATCCTTCTGTTGTCTTATACTCTGAGAGAATAAATCAGTGGTGACAAGCATCTCCTCCTCTCGTTTCCTGTATAAATACAAAAGTCTGTTATACCCTGTCAAATTATTTTTCGGGATCCAGACTTTTTTCATTTCAGTTTTCAGTTTTTGTGTTTAAAGATACAGTTAAGTCTAGCCCAATAAGACCTACAACAAAATAGTCAAATTCTCCCTGGAATGATGTCCTCTCAAACATTTTATAATATCTCTGGAATTACAAATGTAATTATACAGTAGAAGTGTACAGTATACAGTAGAGTCCTTAAATTTCTTATATGTCTTACTTGTCTTCTCACCAGACAGAAATATCTAGGACAAACAAAGAAACATATTTTGTTTTCAATTTTCCAAGATCAATTTTTCAGGTTGTGGCCCTGTCAGCCAGCTGAAAATGCTTGTAGACATTGCCCCATGTGCACAAGTTTGGATTAAACATTGAGACATTTTTTACGCACCCAGATAGTCTAGGGGTATATGGAGTGTGACATTAATGGAAATTCAGGTGTGCAGGGAGAAATCTTTGGTGTGGGAAAAAATAGTTGTAATGAATTATAATAGGTAACAGGAGTGAAATATGTACATTTTGAATAGGTGACTGGTATTGGAGAAGAGGAAATATGAGTGGTGCCAAAGGAATGAAAATAACAAACAAAATGGAGCTGGGTAATAAAGTGAGGGGAAGCTGACCTAACTACAAAACCTGACACACTCGGTCTTCGGCGTCGTCTAACGCCCTACCCAACTTCACTGACTACTCAAACCATACAAGACAAAAGGCAGTCATCCCATACTAAACTAGTATTTCTAATAATACAAAGACCAACTACGTGTGCACAATGTTACCCGACAACCTTAATTAACCCTTTACATAAAAGTTCACAGAAATACAAATACAAAAAGTGAGCTACGAATACAAATAAGGGAAAACGAGGAATAGGGTACAAAAGAGCACAGAGGTTGATATAACCCGTTTGGGCAAGGTAATGGCCAAATAAAGGATAAACACAAACAAATGAAAGTACAAGGAGGAGATGAATGCAAACCAACAAAGCCGAAGCTATACGGAAACAAACACACAAAGCAAAACGAATGAAAACGAAGAGAGACAAAGCCAAAGCAAAACGAAATCGAAACGAAGCCAAAGCTGAACCTAGCAGAACCAAAGTCGAGCGAAAGGCTGCTTTATTCTGAAAATCTCAAGTTAAATACCGAAGAAGTTGAGTTCTGATCGGTCAAGAAGCTGATTACGAATGATGTAATATGGCGACAATGGTGTAATGATGGACCAATGCGGGGGGTATCTGAATACAGGAAGTGGAAAAAAAACAAAACATACGGAAACACACGGGGACGTAACAATTAAACATTGAAAATTCTACATAATTTTTGTGAAGACAGGATTTGGAATGATAATCTTCACATACCCAGATTTTTAAAAAATATATTAAAACTCTTAAAAGCTATAATAGCTATTGTAATTACTATATAATCCTCTAGGGAGTGATAGAGGAGTTTTAATAGCTTTTTTGCACTGCCAGCTTATTAGAAGGGTGAGTTGTTGATAATAGATGACCCCTGGTTGCTAAGTAAGCAATCCAGTTGCTGAGGGTTCTTTTCTCTCCTGAATCATGATAACAGAGACAGTGACATCTCCTAGGGCTCTGAATGGTCCATAATGAATGAATGACAGCAGTTGGAACCAGACCCCCCTTTTTTCAGAAAAGTGGTCAGCCAAAGATTTACTCTTTCGGTTTTCATTGACCCAATGGTTTAGCAGGTACAGATGCAGCCATTCAAAAGGCACGGTAAAACCCCATACTGCGGCAAATAATCTGCGGCACGTGATTGGCTGGCCAAAATGACTGACAGGGGCACTCGTGGTGCATTGATCGGTAGTGAAAAGATTTAATCATTTAATTTCTTTACTATGCACATTTTAATCCACTTAATATTGAATATGTATATGGAATTTTACAACTAAAGGGAAATTTTAGTAGCCGAGCATAAAAAGAAGAGGAGCATAACGCTTCTGAGTGTCCTAAATGAGATTAGTTTAGGAACATAAACATTATGTAAACTGTACTGTATATGGCTGGTCTCGGTACTTTAAAGAAAAAATACACACCAGTATTCCATTTCTCCCTAAACATTTTAAGCATCAAAGTCTTACATATGGTTATTTGTCCTTCTGACCATATTACGTTTTTTTTTGTAACGCATACAGCCACCAGTGAGTGTGTAAGAGCCTGCTTACCAGAGCGGTGACATCACCGCCCTCCCTTGTGAATAGCAGGGCCTGCAGCCGCAGGGCTGATGGGAGATCTTCCTTTGACTCAAGCGACTGGGTCCCTGTTGAGCTACGCTGGCGGCCCGGTTCGAGTCCCCGACAGTGGGGGGGCCAACCAGAACCCTGGAGCGTTACAATATACTTTGTGAAAAGTGATAGTTTTAACCTTTTCTGTGAATACGCTCGTTATAGGAGTAAACAAAAGCATGCTTTTAGAATTTGATTAATAGGGAATATAATATGGGATCTCATATCTAAAGAAATTAATAACGATATAATTATATTCATGTACTGTAGCACAAACAGTAGTATAAGACTTTCTATTGATATGTGTACAGCTGTTTTACAGCTTGCTACATGACTGCATCTGTGGTGTGATGGCTTAAGTAACTGACTTTTAAGACTGAGGTTGGGTGTTCAAATCCAGCTATTGCTATGAGTTTTCTTTTAACAAATAAACATTTAGTTGAAAAACTAAAATAGCAAATATTATGGACACTATATTGACATGTTTTATATTTCTAAATATCACAGCATGTTCGTACTGTATGTACACAGCGGTACCGCAGGGTGTAGGGCGCAAACCCACGTGAGCCCGAAAGCCCTAGATTCATGTAGGGCATTCGCCCGGCGCTGCGGTCGAAGAGAGCCCGGCTGGGGTACGTGGTGAGGGTTAGGACAGGAGGGGTAGTGGTCAGGGCGGGGATTAGGAAAGCCGCTGACCAGTGCAGCTGACCCACGGTGAAACGCGCGTACAGTCTGGGGAGATTGCCCATTTTCATGTAAATAGTTCCCTGGTTTCGCACCCCTGTATTTCGCTCTCTCTCTTTTCTCAATTCAATTCAATTCAAGGTGCTTTATTAGCATGACCGATGGGTACAATCAGTGTTGCCAAAGCAAATGAAAGTAATGATCTTTACATCAAACAAAACAAAAAATAAAAGTAAAAGTAAAATAAAATCTACAGACATATTATAGACATTTACAACAAAGACATATTATAAAATATTGACATACACTGTAGGCAGCTGGAGCATTATTGGGAGACAGACTCACTGTTCCTCAGGCTGTGACAGGAGATCACATACTGGGCTGCCAGTTCAACTGAGTTCCCTCCTCCCTCTCCCAGTAGGATTGAGACCAATTGGTATTCTGGCAGGTATGGGAACTCTGGGATTAGATTTCTGAATTTCAGGAAGAATGTTTCTCTAATCCCAGAGTATCTGTCACAGTGCAGTAGGAAGTGCACCTCTGTCTCTATTTCTCCCCGCTGGCAGTGGGAGCACAGCCTGTCCTCTCTGGGCAGCCAGGTCTGCCTGTGTCGCCCAGTTTCTATGGCTAGGCTGTGGTCACTGAGCCTGAACTTCGTCAGGGTCTCAAGAATTTGTAATGCGAAGAAAAGAAAGAAAGAAATAGTCATTTTGAGGGGTTTATAGAAATAGTGTAGTGGAGCTAGTTTGGACATGGTGATGTCATCGCCCTCCCTGTGCGTAGCAGGGACCTCAGCCGCCTGGGATGAGGGAGGTCTCCTTTAGCTCATGTGGCTGGTTCCCTGTTGCGTTATGCTGGAGACCCAGGTGTTGCAGGACGAACCGGCGGGGTGGAGCGCCAGAGGGCACAAGCCCACGCGGAACCTTGACGGTCACAATAGCATGGGACCCTGACTTTAATCCACATAAAATAGACATTTTAGTAATGGTCACTGAGAGGCATAAGGAAGGTCTGGAACAAGACAGAAATCCTGGAAGTACCTTCATTCTTGCTGTCTTCATCCTTCTCAAGAATTAGACAGGCAGCAGTTTCCATCTATTGAAGTCTTGCTTGAGCTGATTTTCTAGCACCTCTTAATTATATTTTAATGTGTTTTCTAGGTTTCTGGGTATTGCAGTTGATCAACATTTTATCTTATCCCAATCCTATTGTAAATTAAATGTATTTTTGACCTCCAGGGATATAGATTCCCCAATAACATTGCTTCAGAATTAATCCCTATTCTGAAAAGCTGCTGTAGTCTGTGATTACATCTATGAGAACAGGAAAAGATGTTGAATTTCTGCTGTATATAATAACATCATCTTTATAAAGAGCCTGATTGTGTGTTCTCCTGCTATATCACCTCCCTCGGTATCGTTCTGTAGACGTACACTCTGAGAGAATAAATCAGTGGTGACAAGCATCTCCTTGTTTTGTTCCCTGTATGAATTAAAGGTGTCTGACAGAATACCATGAGCCTGTTCCTGCGCATTTGGTTGCTTTTACATTGCATGTAGCCAAACAATAAAACCATTATGAAAATCCTACAAGTTTCAAATACAAAAGGCTGCAGTACCCTGTCAAATGCCTTATCTGGACCCAGAATGTTTTCATTTCAGTTTTCATTATTTGTGTTTAAGGATACAGTTTAGTTTAGCATGATAAGACTACCAGCCAAATAGTCATTTTCCACCTGGAATGCTGTCCTCTCAAATATTTTATAATACCTCTAGAATTCAAAAAGTGATTATGTAGTAGAAGTATACAGTCAATAATAGAAGCCTGCACTAGGTCAGCAAGGAGCTTTCCATCCCGGGCTGTCCTGATCCTACTATCCAGGACTCTGAGTACACTGATGACATCATGGTCATGGCTGGGATGTCAGGCACTGTGAGAAACCCTAGAGGACTCTCAACTGTTGTCATCAACTGCTCATGGCCTGGCCTTGTGTCCTGCAGAATTGAGCGCAGGAGACCTCAAACTCGCCCTGGTCCTCTTTCTACTGATCACCTGTGGGGTTGACCTGTCCCCACTGCCTCCTTTTCTCCTCAGTCTGCTAGAGGAGTGGTGCTTTCTGTGTGTGTAGAGAGCAGGAGACACCCAGTCTGTCCTGGACTCCACTGTTTCTAATTCAGGGTCATGAGTGAGCCAGAGCCTATGCTAGCAAGCAATGGGCCCAACACAGGAGCCTGTACTGGTTGTCAGTCCATCAGGGGTTCGACAGAGGAAACAAGTGAGAACACAGAGAGAACATACAAACTTCACACAAATATCTCCCCAGGTCCGGAGCTGAACCAGGGTCCTGGCACTGTGATACAGCCATGTTAACCACTGTGTCCCCCTGGGTCTCCCCTCTTAAACAACCCATCAGCCACAGTACTAGAATGGAGACAGAGCTGGGCCACTTCTTATTCTTTACTAGCAGACTGGTCTGAGCCATTGTCCCCCAGTTACAACACCTGCTAGACATGAACCCAGGCTGCTGGCGCTGTGTGGACTGGATGTGAGCTACTTTGGGACTGTATTCCCTGCAGTGTACATGCAGATATTCATGTCAGACTCTGTGTGCACTACATCTCGGGGAATGCTGTTAATATAGGGTCATCTCCCTGATATGCTCCCTGTTTTCCCTGGCCTGCTGGGAGCTGAAATAGTCTCATACTTTAGAGGAATGATCTCTGGCCACAGCTGAGGGGAAAGCTCTGTACAGGCTGTGCACCTTTCTCAGCTGCCGTCTCTCCCTGACACTTCATGGAAACATGTGTGGGGATACTGAGAGCCCTGCATTAAAAGTTCAAGTGGCTGATTAAATTGTTCATCTTAGAACCGTGTCGAAAGCTTAATAGGCAGAGGCGCACAACTTTTCTCTCTCTAACTTGAATTTTTGTTCTCATCTCGACAGAGCTTTATCAATCATTCCTAAAATATTTAAACCCACGTTTTAATTCAAGACAGGCACTTTGTCTTCTTCGGAGATATCAGACAGTTAGCCGGTGGACCCCACACTCCCAAACACCCCGCATTGTCCAAAGCTGACAACTCACAGTGGGGAGTCTTGTGCACTACCATTGTTGTCAAGTAGTTTGTGTCTGTTTTAGATCCAGCAGAGTCTGTCTGTCCCTTCTGGAATCCTGTGTGAATTTATGTAAACAGTTTTAATATGGATTTTTTGTTGTTTTAGTACAGTACAGTATGTGAATATAATGTTAATGTAAACATGTTCAGGTGAAATGCAATTTACATTGTAGTTCAACCAGGATAAATAAACATGTATTGTGCTCATTGAATTGGAGGGGCCCCGAGGCTATGTGACCTGAGAGAAAAAAAAAGAGAGTGAGATCCGGAGTATATAGATTGGCTAGTGAGCTCGGAGGGGTGAGTTTAAATATAATGAACAAGTGGAGGAAAAGAGTAGAGATTATCGGGAAAAGAGAGAAACAGATTGGGATTGATAAAACGTCCGGAGAGGTTGAACATCATGCAAGGCATCCACTTTCATTCTCAAAACATTCGGGATCTGCGGAGCGCAGTGAAGAGGCAGCAAGTTTCTCGATCATCAGAGGCTGCGAGTAAACCTGATGATTTACAGCTGAGAACAGTGCACACAGGATACACATTATTCTCACTTGATTTATTGTAGTGAGGACTCAATCTATTTTCATTTAGACAAGCGTACCAATGATTTTTTTTCTTTTGGTTTAAGAGACTCAGTGAATACCTTAAATTAAGATTTAAATTACAGAAAGTAAGGAGGTTATTTGTTGGTTGTAATAAACTGCACGGTAAAGTGAAAAACTGGGCACACAAACCTTCTGAAGTCATCTTGTGATCACTGTTAGAATTACAGTTGAAATTCCTGAAGAGCCTAATTTCTTCACAGATTGATTCATGGCTGTTTCAGGAGGAGCCACTGCCAAATTAAAAGTTTATTTTTTTGTGCAATTGACCGAAGTGGGCCACAACATCGGTCAAATTAAGAACTTAGGTCATCCCATATCATATATACTGTATGAATTTAATGTTATACTTCTGGTTATAGTTACACTTCCTTGCAGCGAAACAGGTTCACTTTCACTGCTACAATACCTGCTCCCTGACTCCCATGATGAGTCTCTTCTCTAACCTTAGTCTGGCCTTCAGCAGCCCTGCTGTTGTGTTCAAGGTGAGTTATGTCAGGAAGAAGAGAATTGTACCCAGTGCACTTTCTGCTGGGCCAGACCCAACAGTCAAAGATGGCGACAAGTCAGGCACCCAGAGGTGGGGGGTGCGTCTTTCCGCCTCCATAACTAAAATGCCAAATAGGAGTGGCGCAGCACGGTTTTCATCACTCTCTGTGCTGGCTGTGACGAATTAAACCGGTTTCACAAGTATTTTCAAAGTAGAAGGGGGCGAGTCTTCCAGCGATTGCAGATCAGATCAGATTCCCTTCTCCCCACAGAAAGACAGACAAATGTTTTCACTGCTTATTAGTCGCTATTCACCGCGAAGCAAGCAGCTCCAATTTCAGGCGTACAGTAGGCGATAAATACTGTATATTTAGCTGAAAAGCTGTATAACACAAGAATTTCGTTACCCTAGGAGGTTTCGTGAAACGTGCCAATTGCAATCGTTTTGATTTTTAAACACATTTTAGCAAAGTCATGTACCATAAAAGTATGGTAATTTAAAACCATTAATACTTTCACTTGGGTTTAAATAAAGTCGATGTTTTCTCTTTTGGCTAGACTTGACTATTTAGCCATGAGATATACAATAGATTGTCATTGATGAGTTTCAAAGGACAATCACAGCTGTATGAGCTCCACCGGTCAGGACAGGAGGCTCTACTGTACACAGAGAGGGGCGGGAGGGGGGAACAAGCCGATACCCTGGCCTGTGTCTCCAGACACAGCTGGATGAGCTCCACCAGTAAGGACAGGCAAATAAGATACACTCTACAGACATCCACAGCAGTGACATATCATAAAACATTTGCACATATTGTTAAATTATTACTTGTTTTCAGGAAGTTAAAAAACACTTGAATTACTTATCCAGTCTCTCTAAATAAAATTATTTTTCAAGCAATGTAACTTACGTCGGGCAGTGTGTTTTTTTTTTAATCTAACATTGACAGCCACATCTTAAATCTTGTCAGTCAGCTCTTTTTTCTCTATTTGAATTGTGGTGATTCAAATAACTTGGGATAACAAGTGGTCTCAAAGTCACCGAGCTCACAGAGCTTCAACAACAGATGACAACTTCCTTAGTCCTTCCTTAGTCTTCCTAAAATTGTTAGACGGGGTGGGGGGCACTTGGGAATGTGAGTTATGCGAGTTAGATTATGAATGAATAAAAACATTTTATTAAAAACACGTTTGCGTTTGTTTGGGAGCTATATTATGTATTTTTCATATATAAGATATAATGATGTGTTCCTGCTTACACATTGCATGACTTTAAAAGCTATAAAAACAGGTTTCGATTTGTGTCTTTTTCACATTATCTGGGGAGCCTTGTTTTGTCAAAGAACCAGAGATCATCTCGCTTTCAAAGGACAGCACAGACTTTCAAAAGTCCGCAAATGTATTAGCAAGGGTTAATTGCACTATGGACCGCACATAGAAATGTAAAATAGTCTTCTTTAGGTGTGAGGGCAGGAGTGGATCACAGCAGGCATACACAGCAAATAACAGGGAAACAAAGAACAGGGCAGGTGAGATGAGTATCCAAACAGTGAGTGATCAGAAAAAGGAAACAATTGTTACGCCCGGCTTTTCGATGCAATTTTTTTTTAACTTGCTAATGTTATGGAGGCGGAAAGATGCACCCCCCACCTCTGGGTGCCTGACTTGTCGCCATCTTTAACCATTCCATGTTCGAGTCGCAGTAGGTAGAGACACGTTTTCAACCATGTCATTTTGTAAAAAGGGGAGATATGTGGACAAGCCAAAGCCCAAACATCCACTGAAGGTTCACGTCTGGGGGGATATATCTAGATCTAGAAGTGGCCCGGGGCCACTTCTTATTTTCAAAGGAATTATGGATCGTGAATTCTTCGAGGAAGTCGTGGTGAAACAGCATGCCACCCCATATATCAGGGAGCACTTTGGATCAAGTCTCTTTCAAGACAACGATCCGAAACACACAGCAGCAAGGGCGAGGCTTATAGCAGAAGGAGTGAACTGGGTGAAAACTCCAGCCGAATCCCCAGATTTAAATCCGATAGAGATGGTTTGGCATTCGCTGAAAGACTATGTTCGGAAAACTGCTAAACCCACCACAAAGCAAGAACCGATCAATGCGATCTACAAATTCTGGGAGGAAGAACTGACCGAACAAAATTGCAACAATTTTATTAACAGGCTGTTTTGTTTTCTTCCTACGATTGTTGAGCGGGGCGGGGGGCATTCGGGAATGTGAGTCTGATTAAGAATGAATAAAAGCATTTTCTTAAAAACACGTTTGTGTTTGTCTGGGTGCTGACAAATTAAAAAACAATTACTTTTTGACAATGAAAAACTCTCTCTCTCTCTCTTTCTCTCTCTCTCTCTCTCTGTGTGTAATTGTTTTTATTTTTAAATACATTTTAGCAAAGTCATGTACCATAAAAGTATGGTAATTAAAAACCATTAATGCATTTGCTGGACAGAGAGGTGAACATTTTTACGCAGAAGACAAAGGTAGCGATTTACGTTGCATTGTGCATTGTGCTGCTGTAATACAGTTTAAAATAATTAAAAGTCTAAACAGTATCAGCTTTATTTATGGGTTGTAATTTAAAAAAAGTCAAAAACCGCACTCAAAATGCAATTTAGAGCTTTCTGGCAAGAGGAGACACCCAGATGAATAATGTAACATGCTACTGTTTGTGCATGAACATAGTTATACTGTTATTTCTTTAGATACGCGATTGCATGTTTTTTCTTAAATCCCTGGTGGGACCGGGCGTCCATAAGAAACAAGTAATAGGTTTCATTGCGCTTTGACAGATCGTCTTTAAATCAATTGCTGATTTAAAGTTTGACAGTAAATGTTTATATTGTAACGCATACTGTACAGCCTCCATTTCTCTATAAAAATCTAAAAGATCGTTTGCACAGCCTAAGAGGGGGGGTCTGCTCTCAGTGACAGCTGACAATCGTCCATACACTCAAGTGAAAAAATTAATAATGCCATGTAAACGTTGTATTTACAATTTACAACTATTCATTGTTATTAAAAAATGACTTAAATTCGAACATGTTGTGATATTTAGAAATATAAAAAGTCAATTAATTGTCCATAACATTGCTATTTTTTTTTAAAGAAATGTTTAAAAAAAAAAAGTCATGGCTCCAGCTGGAGAACACCCAACCTGTGGTTTATAAGTCAGGCACCTAGACCACAGTACCACCCGCAAGGTCACATGAGGAGTGGTGAAACAGCCCTACACAAACAGTATCAACAGACATTGTACAGCGTGTATTATTGTGTTGTAGTACATTAATATAATTATATCGTTATTAATTTCTTTAGATACGCGATTCCATATTATATTCCCTATTAATCAAATTCTAAAAGTATGTTTGTTGGCTCCAGTATCGAGCGTATTCACAGAAAAGCTTAAAACTACCACTTTTTATACAGGTTATTTCACATGTTAGTTAAAGACTTCGATGCTTAAAATGTTTAGGGAGAAATGGAATACTGGTGTGTATTTTTTTCTTTAAAGTACTGAGACCAGCCATATACTGTAATACGGTATGTTTATGTTCCAAAATTAATATTGTTTATGGTCTTCACACGCGTTATGCTCCTATTCTTTCTATGCTCAGCTACTAAGATCTCCCTTCAGTGGTAAAATTCCATATAAATATTCAATACTAAAACGGGCACAGTAAAGACATTTAAATCTTTCTACAACCGACCAACGCACCACGAGTGCCCGTCGGTCAACCAATCACGTACCGCGGTGTGACGCACGATGGCGTAGCCAATTACCAGCGGTACGTGTCTGTGCCGTGCACTTTGAATGGCTGCATCTGTACCAATAGAAAATAAATGGGTTTTGACATCGTAAATCAGTATCGATCAAGGTCTCCAAAACAAACAAGAAAAGTAGCATTTTCAGAGAGCAATTACTTTGTGTTATATAGAATATAGAGTAAGTTAGTGGTTCTCAAACATTTTGGACCAAGTACCACCCCTGATCAAACCAAAGCATCCAACTACCACCTACTTTAACTACTAAGTCTTCTTCTCATAGGAACCACAGAAAATCTCAGTGACCAACATGAGCACGCATGCGCGCACACACTCACACACACATATAATAAAAATAGCACTGAGGACTTACCATTTCAGTGAGAGGGATGAGCCTGTTTAATGGAGCAAAGCAGATGTGAATTCCTTGGTTGAGCCTTGATAGAATTCACAACTTTGACAGCAGAGTCTAACAGTTTTTAAATCCTCTGGCATTTTCTTGACAGCCAAGGCCTCGCAGTGGATGCTGCAGTGCGTCCACTTCATATCTGGAGCACTCTCTCTCCCTAATTCGTGCAACTACACTGCTGTGTCTGCCTGTCATCACTCTAGTACCGTCTGTACAAACTCCGATGCATTTTTCCAGTCGATGCCATTCTCTTCGATAAATTAATTCAGAAGCTAAAATATGTGCTCTCCTGTAGTTTTTGTTGGTAGCAGCTTACGGAACAGAAAGTACTCATGGGACATGCCTTAAAAATCATATCTAACGTAAACGAGCAAATTGGCCAAATCAATGGCATCTACAGGCTAATCTAATTGCATTGAAAAGCATTTGCTCATCTTAATGAGCTCTATCAGTGTACTTTTGACATCATCTGCCATATCAATAATTCTACGAGTGACAGCAAAGGGGCACCAGGTCGAGCTGTTTAGCAGCTTTATCTCCACACATAATATTTGTCAGCTCTTTTGCCAACAGTAAACAAAGTTCTTCACCAATAGTGTGGGGCTTACCTGCTTTAGCAATCCGCAAGCTTGCATTTTCCCCCTTTTCTGTTTCAGGAGTCGGTCTCAGAAGTTAAAAGTTTAGTTTGGTTTAGTTTAGAAGTTTTATTTCATGCGCATGGGAGCGAAACACAGAAACGCTTGTGTATTTTTCTCAAATTAACCTAGAACAGTCCTTAAATATTTTACTGTTATTACGCTTTCCTGTGCTCACAAGATTGGCATTGGTCCAAAATCACGCACATTCTCCTACCTCCCTATTTGCTGAAGATAACTTTTTTAAATACAAGTGGTCACTTACGTTCATAACAAGCGTTCCGATACAATGGTATAGAATCACATAGTAGCACTTGTGTCCACTCAAGTACAAGCACGAACTGTATTGTAGTACGTAGGCTGGGTATTTGACACTCTTTTTATTAAAATAGAAAATATTAAAACCAGACCCAATTTTTCAGTGCACACAACAAATTTCCAGGGTCATCTGGCGTACCACCTGGGGGTGCGTCACATACCAGCAGTGGTACGCGTACCACAGTTTTAGAACCATGGAAATAAGTCATTGGATTTATGAGCAATCTAATTTCTTATTCTTTTAAACAATGAAATTTCAGCTGCAAAAGCTTGCACCAGAGACAGCACCAGCACTGCTTGCCATAAAAGTTCAGGAAAGGGTGAATTAAGCCATAATACAGTAATTTGGTAATTAGTAATAACAGTTTAAAATGTACATAGATTAATGGAAACATGCTGGAAACTTCACAATTAAAGAGCTCTGTAGGACAAGAAAAAAAGATAGAGATACCTTAAGCTTTTTAAGGCTCAAACTAAAATTCAGTCTAAAGAATTATGGCAAATGAAAACTTAGGACATCTAAGTGTTAGAGATGTAAATAAATACAAAAATGCACATGGGAAAAAAGTTTTAGAAATTGGGCTGGTTGTAGGGGTTTTGTGCATTTACTGGGACAATTATTAATTGTAGCAGTAAGTCACAGAATGATTCTTTGCAGAATAACTCAGCAACACACACACATTTACTAATACACAAGAATACATTATTAATATATAAAATGTGCATATAAACATAACAGATCTTAAGAGTGAGGGTTAGCAGAATACATAAGGTATAAAACCAATCATGAAGAGTAACAAATCAAGAGACATACATTCAGTATACCAGTCATTTATACTGTTTCTTTAATGAGCTTTGATTACAACTTCTACACTAGATACTTAAAAGCAAGTACGTCAATCATAGGAATTAAACTGATATCAACTGGGGTTGAGGTAACAATTGAATTCTCAAGCCATAATGCAGAATGTTGAACACTCATCCAATTTATGTGGATTCAGATCTCCCGCAGACGCAAAGGAACACCGACAGGCTATTGCTGCATCCAATCGGCATCCTCTGGCCTGGTGCCAGGCAGTCCTGGTGTGAGGTGTGGGAGAAGGAGGGAGAGATTCCTGCTGCGGTGCACTGGCAGTGGGCTCTCTGAAGACCGGCTAGTTAGTCCCGGTTTAACTAACAAGAGTTTGTGCACATGAAAAGTGACTGTGGGTCCAAGCAAGTCACACTCTTTAGGTGGGAAGAAGACCAGTTCGTTCCCGATGTAGCGCTAGTCCTAAATACTAAGATTCAGTTGTCAACAGTTCCGGCCGTAGTTCACTTGTTGATCAGGTGAGCATTCACGGTGGGGTACTGGCGGTTCTCGAGGCTTTCTGCTGGGCTAACCTCAGGATCCTTTGGTTACGCGCAGGCGACCTCCGATCTCGACTCTTAGAACAAAGTAAAGTCCTGGCACTCGGACACACTGGCCGTCATGTGATTGTCCGAGCTGAGTCTGAGAATGTCCTGGAGGGGCCCCTTCCTGGAGGAACTATGGTTGTTCATTGGTTGAAAGTTTTGTGGGCATTCGAGACCCACGTGGGGTTACCCTGCCCTACCAGTTCCTGATTGGCTGATCGAGGTGGAGGATGAGTAACCATGCTCTCTGACATTAGGGTTTTAAACAATCTGGGATGAGACTCTCTCAAGGAATCTCCCAGACAGTAAGGTGCCAGAATGACCATTTATTATAGGATGGATGGAGAATTTCAGACTTGGGAGTTGTTCCATATCAGGAAACTCTATAAGATAGAAAAACACTTTAAATCTGAACCAAATGGAATGGCCTCTCTGTGTCCAACACCACTAAGATGAGGGAGAGAGAGACTGGCAAGGGAGCAGCAAACTTAACTCCTATATTTAATAAGCCTTGCCGTTACATGGTTTTACTTTGAAATAAGTAAACAGAAAAAAGTCATGACCAGACATAGTGCAGAAGATGCAGGGACACATGCAAAACCTTAGATATACAAAAAATCACAGAAAGCCATGTATTACAAAGAACATGTGAACCTGAAGCAGATTTGGCAGAGAGTGAGGGGCTTGAATAATCAGGTGCATTTCTGGCAGGGTGAAAATTAAGGTTTGATGGGTCAGAAAGAGTCAGAAAATTAACACATGAAAAAAAGTAATTTTACAGTATATGAATTAGTAGCAAACAGTTTCATGGAAGGCTTCTCAAATAGTTGAGCATTCAGGTAGATTGTGAGGGGAAATGTTTTGTAAATATATTGTGTTAAAGCAAGTCAGTTTATTTTTGCAACACATAAAAGACATTTTTCAAAGAAAGTAATTTAGCCTGTTACTAATGGAACCACTAAATAAAGAAATAAATATAGAAATCTAAAGATTTTTTATTCAATGTTGGTAGCAGGATGAATTTAGGACTCGGCAGCTGTCAAGTTAAGATCAGTATATATTTTGTCACTGTGTTGGTGGTAGATGGTAACAGTGAAAACAGGTATTTAGAAATGACTCATTTTGAGAAGAAGATTATAATTATAAATCTAACAGGATGGGGAAAGCTCAGAAAATATGTATAGTAAGATTGATCAGATCAGTATGCAAAGTCATTTAGCAAACAGGGTGTGAGTGACAAACCAGTATAATTTAGACCCTATTTTTTTCTGAACCAGGGAAAATCTGATCATGTTTCTCTATAACAAGAACAAGAAACTTTATTTAATATAGCACATATCCAAGTATCTCAAAACAATATAGCAGGTGTAAAAACAGTTATGAGGACCACAAGTTACAAAGTAAATACAAATAAGAAAGACAAGCAGTTAGAAGTGCTACCAAAGTTAGAAAATGAAGCAGATACAGACACTAAAAAACAGCCTTTCTAAAAAGAAAGGTTTTGAGGTTAGATTTCAATGCACTCAGTTTAAGTGACTCTAATATCACTGGGGATAAAAATCCAGAGCCCTGGGGCGTAGCTAGAGAAGGCCCTGTCACACACAGAATGTAGATGTTCTTGAGGACAGCTAGAAGACCAGAGTCAGGGGGACAAAGGTTGCAAGGTGGGGAGTAGACAGGTAATAAGCCAGATAGGTATTGAATGAGGATGAGGATTTTGAAGTTGACTCGAAACCTGATAGGAAGCCAGTGCAAGGACTTGAAGACAGGTGTAATGTGATTGCTTGCTTGCGACCTGGTCTAGCTGTCAAATTCTGAACAAATTGGAGTGGGTTTAATTACCCTGAACAAGATGTGCAGAGATCAATTCTAGAAAAAGAAGCCCTTTTGGTTTCTCTAGTTGCCTTTAAAAGAAACTAAATCAGTGTGATGTTCCATAATGCAACTTTTTTAATGCTATACATGGCCGGTATTTACATATGATGTTTGTGATTTAAACACATTAATACAAGCAGTTTTTGAGGATTTAAGTTAGGCTGAGTTATTGCAGGGAGCAAACCATTTGGAGTTATGTTCAGGCTAGTAACAGCGTGTCTGAAGAGCTCTTGTAAAAAAAACAACATATGTAAAATAACAGAATACAGGTGTATATTAGAAATGAATGCAAGGTATATGGATATTCAAGGTATGGCTAGAATAAGAGATGCCAGACACTGAAGGAGAAGGATGGAAAGTTTGAAAAAGAAGCAAGGGAGGATGTATGGACAAAAGATCTACTAGCAGTAAAGAAAGTAAGAGGAGCTTTGAACAGTGAGGAAGAAATAAATGAACAACCGAGAAGCTGGAATGTGGACCTGAAACTTCCTGTAGTAACAGTATAGTTGAAATGAAGAATGAAGAGGAGTTGGGACAGGGATGAAAATTACAATGGGATTTTCAGTTTCTCAAAGAAGTAGAAAAGGTTTCATCTAGAATAACTGAAAGTGTTATCTGCAGGCTGCAAAAAAATTGCAGGTACTATAAAATTAGACAAAGATTGTTTGTTACCATGTGGTAGATGAAAAGGCACAGGTTAGAAGTAAGTTCTCATGGAGCATTATAAGACTAGAGATGTAGGTAGGAAAAAGATAATTTGGGGAAAGTTGAGGAATACACTGATAACAAGGACACTTCCTTAGAGGCTTAGGCATACTTTTGACAAATGGACAGGAGATGTTACAGGCTGCAGAGGAAGATGATAAAGTTAACAGAAAGTATGTTTACATAGATGCTGAAGTGAAGATTGTATTTTAGATTTTGTGAAATTGCTAGCGTTCAACTGTGTGTAGGATGCACATAAATTGAAGGAATGGGCAAACATAGCTGATGCTGATCCAGAGCCAGCATCTGAAGATATTTATATTTAGAGGCAATTTGTTTATAGACTAGTTATGGATACTGATGTGCCATAGTGGAAAAGCTGTTTTGTTAAGCCAGCACTATAAAATAATTTTTATAATCTATATATATAATTCTAATCTCTTTATGCAGTACAGGATAGCTGAAGCTTATCCCAGCAAGCAACGGCCCAAGGCTGAATACACCCAGAATACACAGAATACTGTACATCACAGGGTAGACAAACAGATACACACACACTCACACCAGGGCCAGTATTTGCATAAGCCAGTTAACCCTACCAGTATGTAGGTACCTGTAGAGTACTTGGAGAAAACCCACATGAACCCAGAGAGAACATGCAAACTCCACACATACTGTACCCCAGAAAGTTCGACGTTACATTCAGAAATACAATCGAAATAGGTTTGTGGTATTTGTTTTGATGACACTTTGCTAAAATTGATAAAAACCTAAAGGTGATTAAAATGTATAATCTTTCCACATGTCATGTCATTAGGAAGTACAATAAGATCCCGCTTTGTTTAACAATGGTTTAAAAAATAAATATAATTGGTGAGAAAGTAGTTCTCCTTACTGATAATTAAAGGACTTAGAAGTCAAAGGAAATGATTTACGTTGCTTAATTTAAAAAACTAAGTTATACAGGCAGACGCGATCTGTGCCTTAAGCGTTCTAGGCAGACGGCTCATTCTGTATTATAGAGCTCCATGCCTCCTCCCTCTCTCAGTGCCGCCGCTTCTCTGACACAGAGCAGTGGGCGGGGAGTTATTTTCCCAGCCTCTGATTGGGGAAAAAAAGACCTACTGATCTGCTTCATACCATAGGAAAATAGTAGAATATGTTTTTCTTTGTGTTTATGAAATTCAAGTGTTTTAAACGTTTAATTAAAAAGTAACTTACATTGTAAGTTTCCAGCTGTTCACGAGGAAGAAAAATCATCCATTTTAATGTGCATAAAAAGTGTTTCTTTTTAATAGCTTTTAAAAGTCATCCAATTCCAAAGTTAGGCAGGGACACGTCGTTGTTTTTTTTCTTAATATAAAAATCAGTCGCCCATGGTGCCTCCAGTTAAATTGTAGAGATTCTTGTTTGAAGGTGTCGGTGTGTTTTGACTATGTTACATGTGGGAGTATGTGTAGTCACATGTAAAAAGTGTGCAGTGTTGTATATTTTTGGGAGGAATGGGGTTTGTTTAGTTTCATTATTGTTTTTTTTTCTTTTTAGTGGGATTTGTATAGTATATAGGGGTTGTGTTTGTGTACCGTATGCTGTTTATTACTTCACATTATTATTGTTTATTATTTTTATTTTATGTGTTGTTATGCTTAAAACCCTGTTTGTTTGTTTTTTCTTCAAATGGGAATTTTGTTTTTCTCAACATATCTACAATCAACAATAATAAGATCTCCAGTTCACTTACTCCAGTGTTGGTAATTTACATTGAGATTAATTTGAAGAAAACAACAACAACCCTATAACTAATTAAAATAACTATAAGAAGATAACATAATAATAAAATATACTAATATTTGTGAAGCAATTTTTATTATGGTTAAAAGTCAAAGTCTTTCTTTCTGTTTTCCTTTTCATTGTAACTCTGTGTGTCTCCCTGTTTCCCACTGTCTCCCTTCCTGACAGTTTCTTCTTCCTTCTGGACCCCAAAATTTGAAGCAGCAGTTATCTTCATCATCCTCCTCCATGGACACTCTGAGATGATAATGACATGATGTTATATATTACTGCTGAGCTGGGTGTTGTAGTGAAGACTTAAACAGAAAGATGTGGATGAGCTGTGCAGATGTTCAGCTGTGCTCCTGTCTTTTTGTCTGCAGGATGTGGAGCTGTGAACTAACAGAGAGATGCTGTGAAGATCTGGCCTCTGTTCTTCAGTCTCAACACTCCAGTCTGACAGAGCTGGATCTGGATCTCAATAACCTGCGGGATTCAGGAGTGAAACTGCTGTCTGCAGCTCTGAGGGATCCCAACTGTAAATTAACAACCCTGAAGTAAGTAAACACTGGTGATTTCTTAGTTTTTTATTGTTTTATTTAGGTATCCTGAGACACACAACATTCCGTTTTTCCCATGCATTAGAAAAGAAATACATAGGAAGTAAGGAACAAAAAAGAAGGGGGGCATCTAGAAAGACAAAAAACTGCTGTGCAATTTTATACAAGTTCTTGTTTGTGGCTTCTTTGTTAATATCTCATTACTGAGAGACTCGACATGCAAACTTTCCCATTTCGCCCATCTTTTTTACATGTGTATACAGTATGTTGTTGTTGATTTATAATTCTGTGAGTAATATTCTTCATGAGATTTCATTCACAGAGTCCTTCTTCATTTGAACACAAGGTCTGTCCAGCTTTAACCAGTTTCTAGTGATTTATTTTATGGCTGCAGTTCTGACAGTTCTAAACAAGTATCTTCCTTTCTCTGAAGGCAGTTCATCTGGTGTTTGACCAAGAAATAAAAGGACTCCTAATGAGGATTTTTTTATATTTCTTCAATAATATTTCACCAATTTATTTTCATACCAAAAGGTGTTTATAATATCCCAGGTTTTCCTTGCAATTCGTCCAACAATTTGTGATTCCAAATTTATAATATTTTGTTTGTAATTGGTGTTTCTTTCAATATTTAATATGAACTTTTTGCTCATATTCTCTCCATGAATGGGAATTGCTGGATTTATGCAGATTTGAATGGTATTAGATTCTTCAATTGCTGTGGAAGTACCAACCTCCTCTTTTCACTTGTGTCTTACTCTTGTATTCCTCCTGTATATTCTGATATTTTATACACATCTGAAAGGATGTAGCTATGGAAATAAGTTAGGTATGCAAAATGTATCAATTTTTTAATCTCTTATCTTAGAGTCTCATTTACTTCTTCTCAGCTTTGAATTTCCCCAGTGTTTTCTCCTCTGTCTCTGTACTTTGACTTTGCCTGTTTGACCACATCTTGGACTGATCCCTGTGCTTTGAACCCTGCATGTTAAAGACTCTCCTTCAGACTCTCCCTGGTGCTTTAATCAGTTCCTCTCAGCTCAACCCCTGCCTTTTCGATTGCGTCTCTAGTTTCACTTTCGCCTGCCTGCCCTGCTTGCTACCAGCAGAACAAAGCAAAGCATTATGAAAATAAATTCTACAATTTAAATACAGTAATCCCTAGAATTTGTATTATGAAGAAAAGAAAGAAAGAAATAGTAATTTTGATGGGTTTATAGAAATAGTGTAGCGGAGCTAGTTCGGACATGGTGACGTCATCGCCCTCCCTGCGCGTAGCAGGGACCGCAGCCACCTGGGCTGAGGGAGGTCTCCTTCAGCTCATGTGGCTGGTTCCCTGTTGCGTTACGCCAGAGACCCGGCTTCGCGCCCCAAGTGTTGCAGGACGAACTGGTGGGGTGGAGCGGCAGAGGGCACGAGCCCGTACGGAACTGCAATGGTCACAATAGCATGGGACCCTGACTTTAAACCACATAAAATAGATGTTTTAGTAATGGTCATTGAGACGCATAAGGAAGGTCTGGAACAAGACAGAAATCCTGGAAGTACCTTCATTCTTGCTGTCTTCATCCTTCTCAAGAATGAGACAGGTAACAGTTTCCATCTATTGAAGTCTTGCTTCAGCTGATTTTCTAGCACCTCTTATTTATATTTTAATGTGTTCTCTAGGTTTCTGGGTATTGAAAGTGCTAAACATTTTATCTTATCCCAATCCTATTGGAAAATAAATTTGTTTTTGACCTCCAGGGATATAGATTCCCCACTAACATTGCTTCAGAATTAATCTCTAGTTGCTGTAGTCTGGGATTACATCTGTGAGAACAGGAAAAGTTGTTGAATTTCGGCTGTATATAATAACATCTCATTTTTATAGAGCCTGATTGTGTGTTCCTCCTGCTATATCACCTCCCTCTGTATCCTTGTGTTGTCTTATGCTCTGATAGAATAAATCAGTGGTGACAAGCATCTCCTCGTCTTGTTCCCCTGTATGAATTTAAGCTCTCTGACAGAATACTATTAGCCTGTTCTTGTGCTTTTGGTTGTATATATAAAAATAAACATTGTGAAAACCTACAAGTTTTAAATACAAAAGGTTGTAATACCCTGTCAAATGCTTTTTCTGGATCCACGTATTTTTCATTTCGGTTTTTGTGTTTGAAGATACAATTTAGTTTAGCCAAATAGTCAATTTCCACCTGGAATGATGTCCTCTCAAACAGTTTATAATAACTCTGCAATTACAAAATATAATTATACATCCGAACTATACAGTATACAGTAGAAGTCTTAGATTTCTTATACTATATGTCTTACTGTGTCCTCTCAACAGGTAGAAATATGCAGGATGAAAAAAAACAAAAATATTTTTTTCTTGGTTTTCAAAAGATCAATTTTTCACGTTGTAGCCTTGTCAGACAGCTAAAAATGCTTGTAGACGTTACCATATGTGTACTAGCTTGGATAAAACATCAAGATGAATTTGAAAATATAAATAAAATTACATAATCTTTGTGAATACATGACCTGGAATGATAATGTTCACATATCCAGAATTATTATTCAAAAATATGAAAAGCTATAATAGTTACTGCTATATTACTATATAACACCCCTCCCCCAGTGTGTTGTGTATATTGAATTATGTATTGCCTTGTAATTTGCACTATCTGCACTTTGTGCTATGTGTATCCTGACTACAATCCTATCTACATTGTCTATGTCAGTGTCCTGTCTCTCCTGCCTATATTTGGATCGTGGACCAGGAGGAATATCATTTCATTCTACTGTATACTGTTCAAATAAACGTGAACTTGAACTTGAACTAGTCCTCTGGGCAGTGCTTGAGGAGTTTTAATTGCTTTTCACTGCCAGCTTATCAGCAGGGGTGAGTAGTTGACAATAGATGACCCCTGGTTGCTAAGTAAACAAACAGGTTGCTGAGGTTTTGTTTTTCTTTCCTGAGTCATGTTACAGAGGCAGTGATGTCTCCTAGGGCTCTAAATGGTCAATAATGAATGACAGCAATTTGAACCAATTAGATCCCCTTTTTTCAGACTTTTTTCAGACTTGGTCGTAGTGGTCAGCCAAACCAAAAGGGTACTCTTTTGGTTTCCATTGACCCAGTGGTTTAGCAGGCATGTAACCTGTTTCTCAGTGCACATAACATCTATGGCTGTGATTGTGCCAGTGAATATGCCAGCAGCCATATAACCCTGCAAATCACAACTGGCAGCTCACTGAAGCTTAGCGGGTGTGAGCCTATCCAGTACCTGGATGGGAGACCTCCTGAAAAAAACTAAGGTTGCTGTTAGTGGAGCCAGTAGGGTGCGCTCACCCCACAATCTGTATGTATTTTAATGCCCCAGTATAGTGATGGGGAGACTGATAGTGATGGGGAAAGGATATACTGTAAACAGGCTCTATCCTTTGAATGAGACTTAAAACGGAGGTCTGTCTGTGGTCATTAAAATACCAGGGTGTTTCTAGAAAAGAGTAGGGTTGTTACTGTTACTTAGGGTTAATTTCCCATTGGCCTTTACCCATCATAGCCTCCTAATACTCCCCATCTATGAATTGGCTTCATCACCCTGTTCTCCTCCTCACTGAGAGCTGGTGTGTTGTGAGCGTACTGGTGCATCATCCAGATGGAGGTTGTATATTGGTGGTGGTGAAGGGGATCCCCATTATCTGTAAAGAGCTTTGAGTGGAGTGTCCAGAAAAGTGATATAAGTGTAAGCAATTCTTATTAATTATTGTCTAATTTTATATGTTTTCATCAGCTTTTGATTTTTAGGTTGCATTTTGGTGTTTGAGATCATTGTTATTATAGGTTTATGGTAACGGCATCTGTAGTAAAAATGCTGTACTACAGTGAAAGAAAACTTTTTGTCTGTTCCAGTCTTATGGTTTGTTTTAGAAAATATTGGAGGTGACTTGTAAGTTGTAAAAAATAACCTGATTAATTCTGATTAAAATTAATTTATGTTTTAGTGTGCAGCAGATGCTGGAGCCTCAGTTGTGTCACATCCTGCTAGAAAGCTTTCCACATGATGTAGAATAACATGACAAGTCTTCAACATTAGGGTTTACTGTTCTCCATAAGTCTAAGAGTCTATTAGATTGAATCCTCTTCAAATAATTATCGGTATTCCTGTAACATCACCTGCCAATAACTTTGCACATTAAGATGTGTCCTTCTTCATTTACACTTACACCACGTACATATACTGTCCGTAGTGTAGTGTACGTGTATACTGTATGTACTCTTTCATCAGTGTTATGTCAGCATGTCCAATCTTTCCAAGGACATAATATATAGTCACAGTAACAGGTTTATTCCATGCTGAAAAACAGAAGAAAGAGAACACAATGTTTCGGCCGTGGAGCCTTCTTCAGGTGTGAGAGAGACATGGCAGTAGGCAAAGGTAATGTAGCAGGAGAACAAAGGCTGGGAGGGAGGAGGAGTGAGAGGCGGGAGCAGGGGACAGAAAGAGAGGCCAATCAAGAGGTGTGAAGTCAGAATGGGTGTAGAGAGGTGTGAGATGAAACTTCCAATGAATGGAGAAAATTTAAAAGAACAGTAGTCTGTCATAAAGAGAGGGGAGAAGGTGTGATCCTAGCTGCAGAATCATTTTGGTTTCGGTAGTCTTTCTGATGTATGAGTTCGGAAAACCGTCTTTGAGAACACAGACAGAGAGATAGGAGTGATCGTGGCCGTCAGAGGTGAAATGAGAAACAGTGGGCTTGGAGAGATCTTTAATCTTCACAGCAAACAGGCCATACAGTATTGAAAAAAAGAACAATCTGCCAACCAACTAAAACACACTCATATTTATTTTCAAGTTTTGGCTTCTTGGTCGCTTACATCGACTAGTGAGCAGGAAGGGCCAGTTTTATATCACAATCCTCGCAAACTCTTGCTCTCGCCAGGGGTGAGATCAGCAGATTCTCGTCTTCCTTCTCCAACATGGCAACCATGCAGTACTTTCACTTAGTTCATGATTTTGAACTGAAATTTGCAGAATTTTGCAATACTACTTTGATACCATGAGTTAAAACCCTGTCTGAGAGCTTGGGACCTCTGAGTGAGGTGTGGATCAATATTGCAGGTGGGGTCATGATTTTGATTAGGAGCAAGTGGGAATTAAATAGAAAGAAAAGTTACACTCAGTGCTCTATATTCAGACACGTCTTTCTACAGTCTTCTTCATCCCACTGTGTCTCACCTTCCCCGTAATAAAACTGTGATGAGAAATGTAAGATGCCTGATCTTGTAAGAAAAGCTTCCCCTCTCATTTCCGTGTCTCCCAGGTTTAAACCTGCTCCTCACTCTCTTGTTCCTATTTAACTTTGTCTCTTTCTTTCTCTTGTCTGTTCTCCATCTGTCTCAATCACTGTCTTCACAGCAGTAATGCCAGCTAGACCCTTTTCTGTAGTGCTGCTCAGTCAGTATACAGTAGAAGTGGTTATTCAGCAATAAGACCAGAGGGGAGTGAGGAGCACTCTGCTTCAACAGTGTGGACAGTGTTGCACACACCTTTCCCCAAAACTTTAAAACTCTAAAATATCAGTGCTTTCCCATACTATAGGAGAGAATGTGCCTGTGACTCCCTGGGAACACAGTGTGCACTTTGGGGAATCAGTAATATGCATTTAAACTGACTCTGAGACAATAGATGTGTCCTAGGAATTAAGTTAAAAAGGATCAACTGGTGATTGGGATTTCTCAAAGCAAAATTTAGATCATTCCAAATAGTGTCCAATGAGAAGTGTATCCATGAGAGACGCATCAATTTCCAGCTGTTATAGATCCTTAAGGATTTATATCAGGATCCAAGTAACAAAGAGTAACATTAGGACACTATTCACTAAGCTGTGTCCCCTGCATCTGTTATCTTACATAAGGGGTGACCCAGAGCTCCATGTCCCAGGTAACCCCATAAAAACACACAGCAGAGGGAAGTAATAAAGAATGAAAAAAATTGTATATTATCCCTAACAATGGCAGATGCAAATGTTATTTCCCTTATTCAACAATTGAAGAAAAAGAAACGGGCATCCATCAGATAAAATACAAGTTTTGATGAAAAACTGGACAGTGTGAGCCCCATATAGTCTGATTTTAATATGTCTTTCCACTAGGCACCACACTGTAATTGGGTACAAAACAATGGGGTTTGATTGTCATTCTTTAAAAGTCGATTTTCTAAAGTTGTAGCTCATGAAAATACCCAGATTTTTTTCCAGTGCTACTCCAGTGTCTTCTACTGAAACTGGGGGAACAAAGACAGCACATTCTGCATGAAGGTTTTATAAAGCCAGGTCCAAGGATCACAAAACCTTTTCAAAATCTAAAATTACACAGATACTTTTGGGTAGTTATAGACACACAGTCGTAGTTTTATAAGCAAATAGTAAAAGAGATGTTATCTTCTGGCAGCTCAGTTATACATTTCTTAATGATCAGAGTTTGCAATGCACTTTTTTTTTTCTTTGTAGTCCACAATTTCTTCCAATATGTGGCCTTTTTGAGAGGTTTGAGGTGCCTGAAATGTATGAGCAATAAGTAGGCATAGCACACACCCTCATTTCATATATCACAGCTGTCACACACCTCTCTCACTTTTTCTGTAAACGTAGTAGCCTTGATTTGTATTTCCATCAGTACAATTGGTGATGTTACTGAACTGACAAGGTTTTCTTAGCCTTTCAAAATAAAAAAATAAAATTAAAATAAAATTATGAAAATGTCCATTATTATTATCAGTGAGCTACTGGCAGTGACACTGACAAGCCAGACCTGTGCAGCGTATACACAGAGTGGCATCAGAGTGAGGAGCCAGGGAGGTTGTGTATTTGTTTTTTATAACGGAAAGTGTGTTGAGTCTCAGCACAAGTGGGATGTGATGAAGAGAGACTGGGGGTTGTTAATGTGAAAGGTCTTAGTGTGGGAGTGAGTCTCTGGAGACTGTGTGTGTGAGACTTAGTCCGGTGGCTTCAAGTGAGGATGTCAGAGGCTGGAGGTGGACCTGGAAGTCGGAGTGCTGACTGGCCGTGAGGGGACCAGTGAGTGTCATGTGGGAGCAGGAGGCTCCAGATCAGGGAAAGAGCAGGAGGCTGCTTGTGGTGACTCGGAGCAGAGGGTGCCATCTCCCTGAAAGGGACCAGCCGGAGGGCGTGTGAGAGGTGAGGCTCAGTGAGTCCAGGAATCTGCGACAGAAGGGCTTGGCTCGGTGAGGGACCTACATTATGATCTCGGAGGACATCAGATAGAAAGGCCAGTGGAGTCAGTGAGCTGGAGACTCAGGGCCTGAGAGTCTGTGAGACAGGGACCCAGAGGTCTCTGAGGATGTGTGCCCCATGCTCTGGTGCCATGATGAGGGGCCGAGTACATCACCACTCTTGAAGGAGTGGGCTTGCAAAAAATGTGGAAACGTTCCCCAGCAGGCTGTTAGGGGTGTGTCTGGAGTGGTGGACATGCCTGTTCATGGGTGTCACTACCACTGTGACGTCACAGTATCATGGAGAAATGTGGTTCGTTTTCTAACTAACCTGGAATCTATATCAATGGTTGTTATGGTCCTTAGTTGGAGAGTTATTATTTTTTCCCTAATTGTTTTCTCCTTTTTCTCTGGGTGCTGCCAATTAAGATACTGTATTAAGCAAATGAGGCACAAGCATTCAAAAGGGGGAATACTGAGAGACTTTGTTTTGGTATGGCCTCATTGTTAGGCACAACCACCTTTCCGGTTCTAGCCTGTCTAGTTGTTTTTTTAGTCAGTTAGTTTGTCGGGGGGGGGGTCTTTTCTTTGTCTTTCCCCTCCCAATTGGAATACAAATGTGCACCTCTGCCTCCCTGTGTTTTTTTTTTTATTTGTTTTCTCAGTTTATTTGTTTTCTCAAACATAATTGCTTCTCTCTCATACATTATAATAGTAATTTTAACAGAACTAATGTGCAGTACTCTATTGACAATGGAGTCCAACTGTATCAATATTAATGGTATTCAAGTGAAATGTACAGATGGATCCCAAGTCTAAAGATTTCCCCTGTGGCAGACAAAGTCTGAGGCAGAATTCTGGTTCATACAGACTTGCTCTCTCTTTTCTGACTCATACAAAGTGGATGCAGTCACACGGTCGATTCCTCTGCCAAATTATGATTGAGATTGTTTATTGCTTCACATTTTGATTATGTGTTGTTATAGTTATAACCTTGCTTGTTTTTGTTTAAATTGTTTATTTTCTTCAAAAGAGAATGTTGTTTTCCTCAACACATCTACAAATAACAATCAAAATCTCCAGTTCTCTTTCTCTAGTGTTGTTAATTTACATTTTGTATGAATTCAACCATGTGAAGAATAACAACCAAAGCTATAACTTTAACAAAACGCCATAAAATGTGAAGCAATTTCTGTTATGGTTAAAAGTCAAAGTCTCTCTCATTCTATTTCCCTATTCCAACCATTATAGCTCCATGTGTCTCCCTGTTTCCCACTGTCTCCCTTCCTGACAGTTTTTTCTAATCTTTCTTCTTCTTTCTGGATCCCAAAATTTGATGCAGCTGTTATCTTCATCATCCCCATCCACAGACACTCTGAGATGGATAATGCCATAATGTTTTATATTACTGCTGAACTGAATGTTGTAGTGAAGACTTGGAAAGAAGGATGTGGATGAGCTGTGCAGATGTTCAGCTGTGCTCCTGTCTTTTTGTCTGCAGGATGAGGAGATGTGAACTAACAGAGAGATGTTGTGAAGATCTGGCCTCTGTTCTTCAGTCTCAACACTCCAGTCTGAGAGAGCTGGATCTGACTAAGAATAACCTAGGGGATTCAGGAGTGAAACTGCTGTCTGCAGCTCTGAGGGATCCCAACTGTAAATTAACAACACTGTGGTAAGTGAACACTAGTGATTTATTTTTATTGTTTTATTTAGATATGTTAAGACTCACAGCATTCCATTTTTCACATGCATCAAAGGGTAACACCTAGAAAATACTAAACAAAAAAGAAGGGTGACATAAAATAGTATTTTTTGTCTAATTTTATACACGTTCTTGTCTTTGGGCTCTTTGTAAACATATGATTACTGAGAGGCTCAAAACACAACCTTTCCCATTTTTTAAAATATATACTGTATATGTTGTAGATTTTTAATTCTGTAGGTAATTTTCTTCTTGAAAGTTATTCTAGATTTGAACACTACGTCTGTCCAGCTTTAACCAGTTTCTAGTGATTCTCTCCAGGAAGATGAATTAGTGGATTTATGCAGATTTGAATGTTTTTAGATTTTTCAGTTGCTATGGGAGTGCCAGCCTCCCTTTCCATTTGAATCTTACCCTTATCTCTTATATTCCTCCCTTTTTTATAATATTTTGTATACATCTGAAAGGAAGTAGCTATGGAAGTGAGTTAGATTTGCAATATTTATCAATTTGTTTATCTCAAGGTTCTTCCGGATGCTATTATCATATTTTAATTTGCATGCAGTATGATGCGCCACGCTCACCGCGTTTTGACGCAGCATACTCTGTGCTTTTTAATGGCTGGATCTGTATATTTAAGTGGAACTGTGATGCTTTTTTTACATTTTGGGATTATAATGAATCTGCAATGATGAGTGCATTTCAAATCATAAGGAAACTACCAAGTACAAGATACTGTATCATAACAATCTCCAATTTATATCACAAAACAGATGAAGTGTCAATGTATGTGTAGTGCCATATTGCCATCATTGTCTGTGATTCAGAATAAGGCATGCTTTAGACCAAGTAAATTTTGCTACTATGTTAATTCTAAATATTTTCATTTAACCGACACATACAAGACAACATGTTTTAGATTCTTTTAAGTATTGCAAAAAAGAAACCTGCCACCCAACTAAAACACACTCATATTTATTTTCATTTCATTTCTTGTTCACTTGCAGCGACTAGTGAGCAGGAAGGGCAGGGTTTATGGCACAATTTGCCCAAAATCTTGCTCTCGCCCTTGGTGAGACCAGCTGATTCTCATCTGCCTTCGACAACATGGCAACCATGCAGTACTTCCACAGAGTTCATGATTGTGTACTTAATTTGAAATTAGAAATGTTGAGATACTATCAGTTTATTTTGTATCGGATATTTAAAACCCAGCCTAAGAATTTGGGACTGCAGTTCCCCTTTTAGATGGTGTGGATCAATAATGCAGGTGGGATCATGATTTTGATTGGGAGCAAGTGGGATTTAGTTCCACACAGGGCTACACACTCAGACACATCTTTCTAAAGTCCTCCTCATCTCAGTGTGTCTCACCTTGCCCAGTAATAAAACTGTGATGAGAAATATAAGATACTTGATCTTGTAAGAAAAGCTTCCCCTCTCATTTCCTTGTCTGACATGTTTAATCCTGCTCCTCACTCTCTTGCTCATCTTTTACTTTGTCCCTTTCTTTCTCTTGTCTGTTGTCCATCTGGCTCAATCATTCTCTTCACAACAGTATCTGCCAAACATAACAACAAACACACATAGTCTTCCAGGTGTTTGTCCAGATAGAAAGGCCAGTGGAGTCAGTGAGCTGGAGACTCAGGGCCTGAGAGTCTGTGAGACAGGGACCCAGAGGTCTCTGAGGATGTGTGCCCCATGTTTGGTGCCATGATGAGGGGCTGAGTACATCACCACTCTTGAAGGAGTGGGCTTGCAAAAAATGTGGAAACGTTCTCCAGCAGGCTGTGAGGAGTGTGTCTGGAGTGGTGGACACACCTGTTTGTGGGGGTCACTACCACTGTGACGTCACAGTATCATGGAGAAATGTGGTTCGTTTTCTAACTAACCTGGAATCTATATCAGTGGTTGTTATGGTCCTCAGTTGGAGAGTTATTATTTTTTCCCTAATTGTTTTCTCCTTTTTCTCTGGGTGCTGCCAATTAAGATACTGTATTAAGCAAATGAGGGACAAGCATTCAAAAGCGGTAATACTGAGAGACTTTGTTTTGGTATGGCCTCATTGTTAGGCACGACCACCTTTCTGGTTCTAGCCTGTCTAGTTGTTTTTTTAGTCAGTTAGTTTGTCGAGGGGGGGGAGGTCTTTTCTTTGTCTTTCCCCTCCCAATTGGAATACAAATGTGCACCTCTGCCTCCCTGTGTTTTTTGGTATAATACAGTTTATTTGTTTTCTCAAACATAATTGACTCTCTCTCACACATTATAATAGTAATTTTAACAGAACTAATGTACAGTACTCTATTGACAATGGAGTCCAACTGTATTCATATTAATGGTATTCAAGTGAAATGTACAGATGGATCCCAAGTCTAAAGATTTCCCCTGTGGCAGACAAAGTCTGAGGCAGAATTCTGGTTCATACAGACTTGCTCTCTCTTGACCTGCTGTTTTGTACTGAAGTTCAGTTTCATGACTCGTACAAAGTGGATGCAGTCACACGGTTGATTCCTCTGCCAAATTATGATTGAGATTGTTTATTGCTTCACATTTTGATTATGTGTTGTTATAGTTATAACCTTGCTTGTTTTTGTTTAAATTGTTTATTTTCTTCAAAAGAGAATGTTGTTTTCCTCAACACATCTACAAATAACAATCAAAATCTCCAGTTCTCTTTCTCTAGTGTTGTTAATTTACATTTTGTATGAATTCAACCATGTGAAGAATAAAAACCAAAGCTATAACTTTAACAAAACGCCATAAAATGTGAAGCAATTTCTATTATGGTTAAAAGTCAAAGTCTCTCTCATTCTATTTCCCTGTTCCAACCATTGTAGCTTCATGTGTCTCCCTGTTTCCCACTGTCTCCCTTCCTGACAGTTTTTTCTAATCTTTCTTCTTCTTTCTGGAGCCCAAAATTTGATGCAGCAGTTATCTTCATCATCCCCATCCATGGAGACTCTGAGTTGGATAATGACATGATGTTGTATATTACTGCTGAGCTGGGTTCTGTAGTGAAGACTTGGAAAGAAAGATGTGGATGAGCTGTGCAGATGTTCAGCTGTGCTCCTGTCTTTGTGTCTGCAGGATGGAGAGGTGTGAACTAACAGAGAGATGTTGTGAAGATCTGGCCTCTGTTCTTCAGTCTCAACACTCCAGTCTGAGAGAGCTGGATCTGAGTCTCAATAACCTGGGGGATTCAGGAGTGAAACTGCTGTCTGCAGCTCAGAGGGATCCCAACTGTAAATTAACAACACTGAAGTAAGTGAACACTGGTGATTTATTTTTATTGTTTTATTTAGATATGTTAAGACTCACAGCATTCCATTTTTCACATGCATCAAAATGTAACACCTAGAAAATACAAAACAAAAAAGAAGGGTGACATATAGAAGTATTTTTTGTCTAATTTTATACAAGTTCTTGTCTTTGGGCTCTTTGTAAACATATGATTACTGAGAGGCTCAAAACACAACCTTTCCCAATTTTTAAAATATATACTGTATATGTTGTAGATTTTTAATTCTGTAGGTAATTTTCTTCTTGAAAGTTATTCTAGATTTGAACACTAGATCTGTCCAGCTTTAACCAGTTTCTAGTGATTCTCTCCAGGAAGGTGAATTAGTGGATTTATGCAGATTTGAATGTTTTTAGATTCTTCAGTTGCTATGGGAGTGCCAGCCTCCCTTTCCATTTGAATCTTACCCTTATCTCTTATATTACTCCCTTTTTTATAATATTATGTATACATCTGAAAGGAAGTAGCTATGGAAGTGAGTTAGATTTGCAATATTTATCAATTTGTTTATCTCAAGGTTCTTCCGGATGCTATTATCATATTTTAATTTGCATGCAGTATGATGCGCCACGCCCACCGCGTTTTGACGCAGTGTACTCCATGCATTTTGAATGGCTGGATCTGTATATTAAATACAGGGGACCTGCGATGCTTATTTTACATTTTGGGATTATAATTAATCTGCAATGATGAGTGCATTTCAAATCATAAGGAAACTACCAAGTACAAGATAACATGTACCATAACAATCTCCAATTTATATCACAAAACAGATGAAGTGTCAATGTATGGGTAGTGCCATATTGTCATCATTGTCTGTGATTCAGAATGAGGCATGCCTTAGACCAAGTGAATTTTGCTACTATGTCAATTCTAAATATTTTCATTTAACCGACACATACAAGACAACATGTTTTAGATTCTTTTAAGTATTGCAAAAAAGAAACCTGCCAACCAACTAAAACACACTCATATTTATTTTCATTTCATTTCTTGTTCACTTGCAGCGACTAGTGAGCAGGAAGGGCAGGGTTTATGGCACAATTTGCCCAAAATCTTGCTCTCGCCCTTGGTGAGACCAGCTGATTCTCATCTGCCTTCGACAACATGGCAACCATGCAGTACTTCCACAGAGTTCATGATTGTGTACTTAATTTGAAATTAGAAATGTTGAGATACTATCAGTTTTGTTACGGATATTTAAAACCCAGTCTAAAATTGTGGGACTGCAGTTCCCCTTTTGATCCGAGTGAGGTATGGATCAAAATTGCAGGTGGGATCATGATTTGGATTGGGAGCAAGTGGGATTTAGGTCCACACAGGGCTACACACTCAGACACATCTTTCTAAAGTCCTCCTCATCTCAGTGTGTCTCACCTTGCCCAGTAATAAAACTGTGATGAGAAATATAAGATACTTGATCTTCTAAGAAAAGCATCCCCTCTCATTTCCTTGTCTGACATGTTTTATCCTGCTCCTCACTCTCTTGCTCATCTTTTACTTTGTCCCTTTCTTTCTCTTGTCTGTTGTCCATCTGGCTCAATCATTCTCTTCTCAACAGTATCTGCCAAACATAACAACAAACACAATCTGTCAGGTGTTTGTCAATTAATTTCTATCTAATGTTTTTTTTTTATTTTGTTTGATGATTCCACAGTGTTTGCTAATCCAACTAATTTGGTATCATGAAGAGATCATTGGTATAAATTAAGAAGAGCAGTGGTCCTAGTACAGATCTCTGTGGTACTCCAATAATTACATCACTGCAGTTTGACTCTTATCTTATTTCCTTTCTCTATTTATTAAATAATTCTCAATACAAACACACATTCTCTTTGCCTGTAATTTGAGAATTAATATTTTATAATGAACTTTATTAAAAATCTTCTGAAAATGTAAATACACGGTATCATACTCTATGCATTGTTTGTTAATTTTTATTGTTGCTTGTTAAGAACTACCAAGCTTGGTTATGTAAGACCTGTTGACTTTTCCATGTATGTGATCCTCTAGTTTAGTTTTTATAATTTGTCCTTCCACGTAATAAAAATCAGACTTTATTGGTCTATAATTGCTTGTTTCAGTTTTGTTATCCATCACGTGGATTGGCACTACATTTCCATTTCTCCAGTCCCTGGCTTTAGTGTCTGTTGGAAGAGTTGTAACAGTGGCTTCTGAATACATATACTCTGAAATAATATAATATTATTTAAGCATTAATATTATTAGCCATAAACACTGTCATGCACAAATCCTTAAATGAATAATAATAATAATAAAATAATGAAAATCTGCAAGAGTTCACTTTTTAGATCCATTCATTGTGTTTTTGATCTTACAGAACATGAGGATTTAAACATTGAAGAAGATTCCTTAACGGAGCAAGGTGGCAGAATTTCTTATCTTTAAGAGACAGAACAAGCTCCTCCAGATGTTCATCAAACACCACAGTCTGCAGACCTGCTGATCAAACCCCTCTGAGTAGACTGTGTGAAGGACTGTTTCCATTGTGCTCTAGTATATGTGAAAGGTAGAGACAGGTCTCCCTCTTGCTCTGGATCTGGTCCAGTGTGTAACTGGATGAGTATAAATTTGTTTCTTATTTCTAGAATTAAAAAAGATTGTATCTTAAATATATAATTAGTTCTGTTGGTTTGCTATGCACATTTTGTCTTAATAAAATTGGATATTGCATACATGCAAGTTTTTATTTTGTGCAGTTAATTCCTAGGAAGATGGCATGGTAACACACTGGTTAGTATTGCTGCCCAACAGCACTGGGACCCTGGATTCAGTTCTGGGATGCTACTGTATCTGCGTGAGGTTTTTATATTCTCTTCATGTTTACATGGGTTTCCACCAGGTACTCCAGTTTTCTCCCACAGTCATGTTCGTAGATTAATGGGATTCTGGGAAAATTGACTCTGGTGTGAGTGTGTGTCCTGTGATGGACTGGAGTCCTGTCCTGATTGTACCCTGTCTTGTGCCCAAGGATTGCTGGTATAGGCTCTGGCTCCCTCATACAATTTCAGTAATAAGTCTCTTTCTATATGTAGAGTGGATAAGTGTGTATGAACAGTTTGTCTATATGAAGGCATCACTGCAGGGATGTGGATTTGGACTGACTGTGTATACTGACTGCGTAAACTGGGTTCACTCTGGGTTCAGCTGGTACTAGTGTTTTTCCTGTAGAAAGGTACTGCTGGTTGTTCTGTATGTCCATGTTGCACCTGAACCAGACATAGCGCAGAAATGGACTGCACAAACACTTGCAAAAGCTTAAATATATAAAACAATCACAGATAGCTGTGTTACAAAAGAAAATGCGTATTTTAATCATAATTTAATCAAAAAGTGTTAAACAAAAACATATTTTAGAATTTGTGTAGTTGCTAGCATTGAACTGTGTGTAAGATGCAGATGAATAGAATCAATAGGCAAACATACAGTAGATGATGTTGTTCCAAGGAGCCAGCATCTTAAGATGTTCATATTTAGAAGCAATTTGTTTAAATAACAGATTAGCCTGTGGATACTGATGTGCCAGAGAGGTGGAAAAGCTGTTTGCCTACGCCATCACTTTAAAATGTATCCTCATTGAGTAACTGCTGCTAACTCATAGTGGGTTTCTTACACTGTGTATAGTTACACAGTATCTTTAGTTCCATCCATTTTCTAATCTCTTTATCCAGTACAGGGGAGCTGGAGCCTATCCCAGCAAGCAACAGGCACAAGGCAGAATATACCCTGGACATAACACCAGTCCAACACAGGGAAGACACTTTATTTATCCAGAAGCCTATTAACCTGCCAGTATGTTTGGACTGCAAGAGGAAATCAGATCACCTGAGGAAACCCATGATTTGCATAATTTAATTTTGTAAACCTCTGAGACATCTGGTGCTCCTGTTGTATTTCTGAAAAAAAGATACAAAAAGCATGCTAACCAGTGTGCCAACCCTATTCTTAAGGTCATACAATTATATTTTTAAAAACAGTAACATTGTTCAACATTGTTACTAATGATTGTTTAGTTAGAAAAATATTTTAATATTCTATTTTACCCTATTATATTTACCCTCATTTTTCATTATTTTTAAATTTTGTATTTTACTTATTTTCTGATAGTCAGATTTAATGTATATTTGAACAAAGTCTTGTAAATTAATATTTTTTCAAGATGTGGAAGAAGGGCAACAATTTATTACAATGAAATTGTTAATATCAATTATTGATTACTAACAGTTTATGCTAACACCTGCCTTTCTTATTTAGATGTATATGAAATATTGAACTAAGTGTGACATAACATTCAAAAAATACAATCAAGAATCGCTTGTGGTATTTGTATAAATGAAACTTTTCTAAAATTTATTAAAAATATAAAAATCGATTAAAATGTATAATTTTGCCATGTGTAATGTCACGAGGAAGCACAATAAACACCTGCTTTGTTTAACGATGTTTCAAAAATAAAACTAACTGGTGAGAAAGCTATTTTTAATGCTAATTAAAAATCTTGAAGTTAAAAGAAATGATGTACGTTGCTTGATTAATTTTACACAGATACGCTCGGTGCTGTAAGCGATCCAGGCTGCAGATGGCTCATTCTGTATTGCTGAGCTCCACACCTCCTCTCTCTCACAGTTCTGCCTCTTCTCTAACGGAGTTCCGTGGGCGGGGTGCTATTTTCTCAGCGACCTGCTGATCTGCTTCACACCACAGGAAGACAGGAGACCGTGATTGTTCCCGTATGAAATGCATGTTATGTTTACAAAATTAAGGTGTTTAAAACGTTTAAAAATTTAAAAGAACTTACAGCATACACAAAGATTCTAAGCTGATCACGAAGAAGAAAAATCACCCATCATAAATAGGCATTTTAATAAGAAAGCAAAAGTTCTGAAAACGTGAGAAAACGACCCTGAAAAAAGATGTTTGAAATTATTCTTTATTATTAATAATAAATTAATATTGTTAATAATGATCAGATACACTATTATAGTTCAGTTTCAGTTGTCTTTTTAATACCACTTTGTTATTTTTGATTATATTTATTATAATTGTAGTTTCATTTTAATGCTTGTTGTTAAGGCTTGTTTTAAAGTGCCCCACTGGAAGAATTAATATTTTGAATTGAACCGAATTAAACCAGTTGAACTGTTTTTTTCTCCCACTGTTGACAGTATTCACCTTTGCTCATTCATGTTTCTATTGATATAATTTAACATTGAATACTATAAAACAATAAAAAGTCAAGTATAGTGTACATAATATTTAGGATTTTATTTTTTAAAAAGGAGTTTGTTTGTTAAAAGAAAAACTTGTACCATAAGCAAGAATAAAACACAGACCTCTGATGAAGAAAGTGCAATACTGTTGTTAATTTCTTTAATTTAAGCTATTGCTATCAGTCAAATACAGTATACAGATGCAGCCATTCAAAGTGCGCGGCACAAACACGTACCGAGGGCATTTGGCTACATCATCACGCGTCCTAACGCATCATACCACGGTACGTGATTGGTTGACCGACGGGCACTCGTGCGTTGGTCGGTCATAGAAAGATTTAAATGTCTTTACTGTGCCCGTTTTAGTATTGAATATTCATATGGAATTTTACCACTGAAGGGAAAATCTTAGCAGCTGAGCATAAACTGAATAGGACCATAAAGCGTGTGAAGGCCATAAACGATATTAATTTTGGAACATAAACATACAGTATTACAGTACAGTATGTAAACTGTATATGGCTGGTCTCGGTACTTTAAAGAAATAGGTGAAATAACTTGTATAAAAAGTGGTAGTTTTAAGCTTTTCTGCGAATACGCTCGATACCGGAGTAAACAAGCATACTTTTAGAATTTGATTAATAGGGAATATAATATGGAATCGCGTATCTAAAGAAATTAATAACGATATAATTATATTCATATACTGCAACACAATAGTATATGCTGTACAATGTCTATTGATACTGTTTGTGTAGGGCTGTTTCACCCCACCTCATGTGAGTTGTGGGGTGGTTTAAGTGCTGGACCTGTAAGCAATAGGTCAGCTGGTGCCATGACTTTTCTTTTAACAAACATTTCTTTGAAAAAATAAAATAGCAATATTATGGACAATTAATTGACAATTTATATTTCTAAATATCACAACATGTTCGAATCGAAGTCATTTTTTATTAACAATGAATAGTCACCTTCTTTCCTTCTGACAATGGTTCCTGCTTCTGCTTCCTGCTTCTATCGTGACCGGGGTAAAGTTAGCTTGAAGTTCGAAAATGATTCTGGCACGCCTGTAGCGTTTTCACGAAACCTCTTAGAGTTACAAAAACACTTGCTTTGTGTATAAAATACATTGTGAATGCTCTCTGAGCCTTTACTTTTTCATTTTTATGACATTTTTTTTACCAGCATGAATATTCTTTTGTCCATATCTTCGCAATGGAAGCACAGAACGCCTTCAAACCAAATGCATTTTAAATACCACGACTTGTGGAAATTTGCACAGCATCAGTGGGCTAATTATCCTTTTTTAAACCTCCGTTTTTTCATCAATGCGTAATTACGCACTAACTGGAACCTTGGGGACCGCTGTGTACACACATTCACAACGCGAGAAATAATGTTCAATACAGGTTCGTGCGAAAAGCCTGTATATGACCATAGGAAGCAGAACAGCGCAGTCTCCAATTACTCCGACTGTAAGCACGGGAATAAAGCTTTGTTTGATTTCTGAAACCCTTTCTTTACGTCCTGTTTTCATTCAGATAAGGATCAACTATATTCACAATACTACTGACAGCAGGAAGATTCAAATATTCTTTACTCAGCAGCTTATTAAAACAGCTCCCATGATGTTCAAACCGACTTTTTACACAGAACACTGACACAGGTTTGTGTTCTGAATCTCTTTCTCTCGTGCTTTTATTTAATGTGGTACAATGCACTGGGATAGGGGTATTCTGTTCACAAACCAATAGCATTTAAACCACAGCACCCACAATGCTGCAAGTAAGTGTTTTGCACACTAAGCAGGTCCTCTGACTTTTCCCAGTTTTGTTTTGGGTTGTGGAGCCTTTCTTTATTTTTTTATGATTTTTTGAAGATAACACTGCAGGTAATATACACTGGGATAGGGTGTGTCTTCTTCATGGCTCAATAGCTTTTTAAGCACATCAGCCACAGTGCTGAAACCAAGTGTTTTACACACCAGACAGCCCCCCTAACCTTATACAACCTTGCTGTGGCTGTGGCCCCTTTCTTTATTTTTTAATGATTTTTTCAATATGGCACCATTAGACAGGTGGTACATGGGGATAGGGGGGTGCTATTCACGAGTCAATAGCTCTTCAAGCACAACAGCCACAGTGCTGCAACCAGGTGTTTTACACACCAGACAGCTCCCCTAACCTTATACAACCTTGCTTTGAGTTGTGGAACATTTCTTTATTTTATTATGATATTTTTACTGTAATCAAGTGTTGTGCTCACTAGGCAGGCCTCCTCACCTTTCACAGTCTTGCTTTGTTGTGTCAAACTTTAATTCTCTTTTTAGGATTTTTTGAACATGGCAACTTCCACCGAGATGGGTGGGGGGTGCTCTTCAATAGCTTTTTCATCTATACACACTAATGGATGTAACCAAGACACTCAGAACCAACAGAATCAACCGAAACTCATAGAAAAACAAGAATGTCCCCGAGACACCTGCACCCCCCCCTCTGGACCACTCTGGTATCAACACCCCCAAACCCATCCATACCAGCTAACAAGACTCAGAATCGGTGCAACCCTCCAACCTGGACCAAGAGTAGGATGGGACAAGAACCTGCACCACACTACGTACACAGGTTTGTATTTTTTGGCTGAAGATGAAAATGTCTAACACATTTTTGGTTCTAGCAAACAATAATAATAGTTGTTAAAATCCAAACACACATAATGAGATCACTCTCTGTCAGTATGTGTAACATTCTGGGTCTGGGCTCCTCTGTATTTGGGCTGAAGAGAGTTCAACAACATTATTAAATGGACTGACATCATAATCTGACAAGAGACATTGTTTAGGGGAGACCTGACCACCAACTGTCCCCCTGGTATCGTGAAGCTCATTGTCCCTTACCTTACCTGATTCTGGTTTTGGTAAGCTAAGGGACAATGAGATTCACCTCTCCTCTCTCTCTTTTCCACTCTATTCTTCCTCTCTCACACTCTTCCTCTCCTCTCTCTTTTCCACTTTGATCTTCCTCTCGCACACTTTTCCTCTCCTCTCTCTTTTCCAATCTATTCATCCTCTCTCACACTCTTCCTCTCTCTTTTCCACTCTATTCTTCCTCTCTCACACTCTTCCTCTCCTCTCTCTTTCCCCCTCTATTCTTCCTCTCTCACACTCTTCCTCTCCTCTCTCTTTCCCACTCTGTTCTTCCTCTCTCACACTCTTCCTCTCCTCTCTCTTTTCCACTCTATTCTTCCTCTCACACTCTTCCTCTCTCTTTTCCACTCTGTTCTTCCACTCTCACACTCTTCCTCTCCTCTCTCTTTTCCACTCTATTCTTCCTCTCTCACACTCTTCCTCTCCTCTGTATTCACCCCTCTCTCTCTCTCTCTGTGTGTTTCTCGTGAGACTGAGTGAGAGAGTGGGCGGAGCTTCGGTGTGTTTGAATCATGTGGCGGTGTTTCTTCACTGGTTTTGTGTTTTTGTGTTTTTCTGTCTTTTTGGGGGAAAAGCGGGGTTTATTTTCTCATCATGGCCAGTTCTGGAGGCTCTGATCCTCCAGACCTCTCCTTTGAGAAATTAACTCGACGCCATGATATGAAAATCTCCCCTGCGGAGTTCTGTCCGCTGGAGAGTGCGTTCTTACGGTCGGGGAGGTCGTGGGCTGCAGGAACATCAGGTCCGCTTCCCGCATGAGTGGAGGTATAGTCATTTTCCTGCAATCTACCGATCTGGCAAACACCCTGGTGGAGAAGGGGGTCGTCCTGGACGGCACCTTCACCCAGCTCGGAAGATCACCCTCTCCAACGTGCCCCCGTTCATGAGGAACAAGCTGCTGGAGAGGGAGCTGTCCCGGTACGGACAGGTGGTCTCTCCGATCAGGAGGGTCCCTCTGGGCTGCAGGGCACCGCAGCTGAAGCACGTCGTCTCTTTCCGGAGACAAGTCTACGTCATCTTAAAAAACCCCACAGAAGAGATCAATGTAGCCCTTAAATTTCGGATTGACAGCTGTGACTACGTTGTATTCGTGACTTCGGAATCGATGAAGTGCTTCAGGTGCGGGAGCGAGGGGCATGTGGTGAAGAACTGCCCGGAGGTGGAGGACGAGACGGGCAGGGAGCCTCAGCCCCAGGGCGCACAGGAGCCCAGCAGACAGCATCAGGCAGCGGGGAGTGGAGCAGCGCAGGGAGGCAGAGGGGAGTCAGAGCCCACGGCCGGGGTGCAGGAGAGGAGATCGCTGGAGGGAGCAGGTGAGCCCGAGCCGGTGGTGTCCCAAGCAGGAGAACAGACAGTAAAGAGTGGACCACCGCAGCCCTCAGAAGAGCAGGGAGCCCCCCACACCGGAGAGCAAGAGACGAGCGCTGGCGGAGCAGGGGAGCTGCAGAGCCCCGCTGCTCAGGAGAGTCAGGGAGAGAGAGAGCAGGTAGTGACACCGACAGAGGAAAACGCGTCTCAAGCGCCAGCGAAAACTGTAGACAAGGTGTGGGGAGGAAATGAATTATCATCTGAAAAATAGACGATTGTTTTAAGACGCCGCGGAGAAAACGCACGAAAAAATCTGTGCAGAGTGCGGTGCAGAAGAAGCGCAGCACGGAGAGCTCGGTGGAGCCCGGGGGCCGCGAGTGACTCCGACACCGGGAGAGTGAGGACGCGCTGGAGTGTCCTCGCCGCCACCGCTGCTGCCGCCGCCCGGAGCTCCAGGAGCGACGACGAGGGCGGCTTCACCGACTCCTCTCTCCTCTCCGCCCGGCAGAGCTGCAGAGGAGGCTACAGTTTCCAGAACATCAGGGAGTTCTTAGAGAAAACTAAAGGTAAGAGGGGAACTGTGGTCGAGGACTTTTTCCACCGACACAGAGCTCTTTGTCCTCTCCGCGACGCGTCATCTGAAGAGGGGCTCGGGTGCGAATGACTTCAGCGATCAGGAGAGATGGCGCCTGAAGAGCTTATTAGGTAAGATCAGGGCAGGACCGCGGAACGCACATCAGCACGAATGAGTCCTGTCTCTCACGTCACATCACTGTCTGTCTGCGTGCTACGTGTCTGTTCGTGTTTTATGTTCTTTCTTTTTTTCTTTTCCGCAAACATGGGCGACATTAGAATAGGGAATCTGAACACCAATGGGTGCCGGAGGGCTTTGAAGCGAGCTGCGGTGTTGGAGATTATCAAAGAAAAGAGCCTGCAGGTGACTTTTCTGCAGGAGACCCACACCGACAGCTCCAACATCGTCGCCTGGCAGCAGGAGTGGCAGGGGGACATCGTGTACAGTCACGGATCCCCTGTGAGCGCGGGGGTCGCGGTGCTGTTCTCTGTGGGGTTCAAGCCCCTCTCTATCGCCGTCCAGGAGTTGGTGAAGGGTCGCCTGCTACTCGTGCGAGTAGTTCTCGGGAAGAAAACCTTTGTTTTTATTAACGTTTACGCACCCACCAACGGCGGGGAGAGGGTCACCCTCTTCAGAGAGCTTGAGAATGCGCTGGCGACCTGCCAGCCTGAAGAGTTGGTCTTCCTGGGGGGTGATTTTAACTGCACAGAGAGCAGCACACTGGACATGAATCACGCAGAGCCACATGGCCCGTCGGCCAGGGAGCTGCGCAGGATCCTCGTCAAGTCTGACCTCACTGACATCTGGAGGAGATGTCATGGGGACACGAGGCAGTATACCTGGGCCAAGGTCAGGGGGAATACCCTCTCTCTGGCCAGGCTAGACTGATTCTACTGCTGTGAACATCATTACAGCATCGTCAAGCAGTGCTCCATCTGTCCAGTGGGCCTGTCGGACCACTGTCTCACTGTCTGCACAGTTGTTGTGCCATCAGTGAGGTCCCGCAGTGCCTACTGTCACTTTAATACCCAACTGCTTGACGATGCTCACTTCTGTGACTGCCTCGTGTTCTTCTGGCAGCAGTGGAGGAGTCAGAAAGCCCACTTTGTCTCCCTGAGGCAGTGGTGGGATATTGGCAAGGTGCAGATTCGCCAGTTCTGCCAGCAGTACACTGGAAGTGTCACGAGAGGTATCCGTGAGTCCATGAAGGCTCTGGAGAGAGACTTTCTTGAGCTCCATCAGGCTCTGGAGTGTCGTGCAGACAGGAGGCTAATTGATGACCTCCACACCCAAAAAGAATCACTCATTGGCCTTTTGGACACAGGAGCTGCACGAAGCCGGGCAGATCCAGGAGAGGACCGTGCAGTTCTACAAAGCGCTCTTCTCCAGCGAGGCTATTGAGGACTCGGTCGGCACACGCAGGTTCCTTGAAGACCTTCCACAGGTCCCCGAAGAGGAGAGGGCAGGGCTGGAGAGGCCTCTCTCCCTGGAGGAACTCTCCACTGCACTCAGTGGCTTGAGCAATGGCAAGACCCCTGGCTTCGATGGCCTGCCGGCCGAATTCTATCGTGCCTTCTGGGCTGTGCTGGGAACTGACCTGCTGGATGTATATTTGGAAAGTGTGGAGCAGGGGGACCAGCCACAGAGCTGCAGGAGAGCTGTCACCCTGCTGCTTAAGAAAGGGGACCTGTGTGACATTAAGAACTGGAGACCTGTTGCCCTGCTGTGTGTGGATTATAAAATCCTGTCCAAGGCTCTGGCCAACAGGCTGAGGGTGGTGCTGGTGCACTCCGACCAATCGTACTGCGTGCCCGGAAGGTCAATCTTTGATAACATATTTCTGATTCGAGATGTTTTGGCCACCTCCAGACTATTGGGTTTAGATAGTGGTCTCATTTCGTTAGACCAGGAAAAGGCCTTTGATAGGGTTGAACATCAGTATTTGTGGAGGACCATGAGGTCCTTCGGGTTCAGCCCCGTCTTTGTTGCCATGATTCAGGTGCTGTACAGTGACATCTTCAGTGTGCTAAATGTCAACAGAGGGCTGAGTGCTCCGTTTCCAGTGCGGAGGGGAGTCAGGCAGGGCTGTGCACTCTCAGGAATGCTCTACTCCCTTGCCATTGAGCCTCTGCTACATCAGCTACGCCGAGTCATCAGGGGCCTGTCCATCCCGGGCTGCCCCGATTCCACTTTCAAGATCTCGGCGTACGCTGATGACATCATGGTCGTGGTCAGTGGAGAACAGGATGTCAGGGCGCTACAGACAACTTTGAGTGATTTCCAGCGGCTATCATCAGCCAAAGTAAACTGGGCCAAGAGTAGCGCCCTACTCTTGGGGGAGTGGAGCGAGATGGGTCCCCCAGTCTTGCCAGAGAGGCTCAGCTGGACCAGAGGGGGACTCAAATACCTGGGGGTGCACCTGGGGGATGAGGCCAGCGTGAAAAAGAACTGGGAGGGGCTCCTTGAAAAAGTGAAAGGTCGTCTGGACCGCTGGCGCTGGCTGCTCCCCCAGATCTCCTATAGAGGCCGGGTTCTGATTGTCAACACCCTGGTGGCTTCGATGTTGTGGCATCGCTTGGTGTGTCTGGAGCCACCAGCCGGACTGGTCGAGGAGCTGCAGACCACGCTCCTCGACTTCTTCTGGGACGGCGCAGTCTCCTGGAGGCTTGGCGGCATCTGCGCGTGCAGAGAGAAGAGGAGCGGCCCAGTCTATACTGGACACTCAGAGAACCATTAATACACAATCTACGAATGGACATAGAACCAGGCCGCTCCTTGGACTTTACCAGCAGACTGGTCCAGGCCAACATCACACAGCTCCACCACCTGCTGGACGTGGATCAGGGCTGCTGGCGCACCGTGGAGTGGGCGTGTGACGCGCTGGGACTACACTCGCGGCGGTGTGTAGACAGGTTTCTCAGTCAGCTTTGCTCTGCTCTGCCTCTCGAGGAGATGCTGCTGATCCAGGGTCTGTTTGAGGATCATCGCATTCCAACCACACAGCCTCCTTTCCCTGGTCTGCTAGTGTCTCCTGCGCTCAGTCCCGGACCGACGGGATCTCTCCTTGAGCCCCTTGCTTCAGAGGAGAGGTCTCTAGCTGGTGTTGGGGGGAAATGTCTGTACAGACTAGTCGTAACATCTAGACACCAGGCCCAGCTGTCCGCACTCCCTGACACTCCCTGGAGGGCTCGTCTGGGAGTGCCGGATGACGTCCAGCCTGCCTGGGGTAGCCTCTACAGATTTCCCCTCAACAAGAGGGCTAGTGCAATGGAGGGTCCCGCACACCATCCTGGGGGTCAACTCATTTGTGTCGGTTCTGGACCCGGCGGTGTCTGACGCCTGTCCCTTCTGCGCTCAGAGGGAGACGGTGTTCCACTGCTACAGCGCCTGCCCCCGCCTGTCGCCCATGTTTGCCGTACTGATCTGGCTCTTCACCAACCTTGGCCTGGTCTTCAACGACGTTATTTTCGTGTTTGGGGTGGGTCATACGAAAAAACAGAAAACTCAGACCCTCCTTGCCAACCTTCTGCTGGGCCAGGCCAAACTCACCATCTACAAGACTCGGAAAAATAAGATCTCTGGTTCCGGGACTGTAGACTTGGTGAGGATGTTTGAAGGGTTGGTGAAGAGCAGGATATCGTTAGAATTTTTGTTTTATAAATCTCATAATGACCTCGGAACGTTTGAAAAGCATTGGTGTTTTGGAAATGTCCTGTGCAGGATTGTTAATAATGAAAGATTATTATTCCAATTATGATTTTATTTTCTTAATTCTTGAAATGGGGTTTTAAGACTCAAGATTAATACTTTGTTTTTTCTGTCAATAAAGTTTGATTGAACTCTCTCTCCTCTCTCTCTTTTCCACTGTATTCTTCCTCTCTCACACTCTTCATCTCCTCTCTCTTTTCCACTCTATTCTTTCTCTCACACTCTTCCTCTCCTCTCTCTCTTTTCCACTCTATTCTAGAAAGCCAGGACCAGCTACCGGAAAGCTGTCTGATCAGGGTGAGTCTGTGAAGTCTAAAGACTGGTCAGTTACTAAACTGAGAGATCTGTAGCAACTCCATCACAGGCTTGAAGCTCCGCAGTGATTAATGTTTGGGCACAACACACCAGGGTATAGTTCTGCACATCTGTGCCACTGACATCCTCTCTAGAGCACAAAGCTGTTGGCCTTTTGGTATTGGTCCCTTCCTGTATTGTCCAATCTGAATTTTTCTTAAGGCTTGACATCACCTCATCAGCTGTGCCTAGGGGCTGCACAGTGATGCAGAGGTGAGCATAGCAGCCCTGCGGATCCCAGGTTCAATCCCTGACCTGGAGTGCTATCTGTGTGGAGTCTGCATGTTCTCACCTTGTCACATGGGTCTTACAGTCCAAAGCTGTGCTGGTGGGTGTGTCTGTGTGTGCCCTCTGATGGCCTGGAGTCTCCTTGCCTGATTTGTAACAGAGGTCTTAAACCCAAGCAGGAGTTAAAATATAGGTATCTAATGAACAATCTGCCAGAACTAACGCTTGCTGTCTACAATTTCAGTAGCAGGCTGATATACAATTTTGGCTCTGCATAAAGGAGAAAGGGCATTGAGTTAAATGACGAGGATGTTGGATATGTACATGTGCAAGAGAGTAGTTCAAGACAGGGCAAACCTCCAGTCCTACTGAAGCCTTCAGTGACTTTTCTTCTGCGCCATTCTTTGAGATTAAAGAGAGAATTCCCCCCGTGATGTTACCAGGTTTGATGTTTAACCAAAGTGAAACAGGAAAAATACCCTTTTTTTCTGTCATTAGGGTCTTACGGCATTAAGGATCTGTGCCTGTGGCTGGAAGGGTTTGCAGGTTCAAATCCCGCAGCCGGCAGAGGAATCCTACTCTGTTGGGCCCCTGAGCAAGGCCCTTATCCCCAACTGCTCCAGGGGCGCTGTATAAATGGCTGACCCTGCGCTCTGACCCCCAGCTTCTCTCCCTGTCTGTGTGACTCATGGAGAGCAAGCTGGGGTATGCAAAAAGACACATTCCGAATGCAATAAATTGTGGCTGATGAAGTGATCTGGTCTTGTCGATGATTACAACGTTGGAGTTAAAGAGGACATTAGGCGCCCTCTCATGGCTTTGGGCAGAATTACAGGCTGCCCTGCCGCACCTCAGAACAGAAGTTACATCTTTACACAAAGGGTGGTGGGGGTGTGGAACCAGCTACACAGCCATGTTGTTGAAGCCGATACCCTGGCTTCTTTCAAGAAACAGCAGGATGAGATCCTCAGATCATGACACTGGGGGCAGTTCTATACACAAAGAGTAGCGGGGTTGTGGAACATGCTAACCCAGCCATGCTGTTGAAGCCAATGCCCTGGCTTCTTTCAAGAAACAGAAAATGTCCGCTATGATTTTAAGATTCCGCTAGATGATGGCTTGTCTTGCCCAGGTGTGGGCATAGATAACCTGGCGTGATTCAGTTCCTGGGTGAAGGAGGGAGGCAGTTCTATACACAAAGAGTAGCGGGGGTGTGGAACATGCTGTTGAAGCCAATGCCCTGGTTTCTTTCAAGAAACAGCAGGATGAGATCCTCAGATCATGACATGGGGGTGGGGGCAGTTCTATACACAAAGAGTAGCGGGGGTGTGGAAAATGCTGTTGAAGCCAATGCCCTGGCTTCTTTCAAGAAACAGAAAATGTCCGCTATGATTTTAAGATTCTGCTGGATGATGCTCAGATGTGGGCATAGCTAGCCTGGCGTGATTCAGTTCCTGGGTGAAAAGGGAGAGTTTGGTGCCCAGCTTGTCTGTGGTTCATTGCAAATGATCACCCTGCTTACTGTACTTACAGCCTGGAGGAGGGAGGTAACTGTCAGGTCTCACCACTGGAGGTGTCTATGTTCACTTTGAGCCTCTGGGCAATATGTGTATTTATAACTCTCCAGAACCTCTGCAGACTAACCATTGGGTACTATTGGCTGCAGAGTTTGTCGTGAAAGTCGTGAACTTTGTGAACATACCGTTTGTTGCAAACTCACATTCAAATTCCCACTCATTGCAACATGAAGCGGCCCTTCCTGCTCACTAGTCCCTGTGATGACTAATGTACCGAGGTGTACGAGTTAATAAGTTCAGGTTCCAGCAGAAATGTTCCAGCCTGATCCGCAGGTAGAGTTAACCAGTGAGTAGCATTTAATAATAATAATAATAATAATAATAATAATAATAATAATAGCTTACACTTATATAGCACTTTTCTGGACAGTCCACTCAAAGTGCTTTACAGGTAATGGGGACCCCCTCCACCCCCAGCAGTGTGTACCCCCACCTGGATGAGGCACCAGTCCGTTCCCCACACACCAGCTCTCAGTGGGGAGGAGAGTAGAGTGATGGAGCCAGTTCAGAGAGGGGGGTTATTAGGAGGCCATGATGGGTAAAGGCCGGGGGGAAATTTGGCCAGGACACCGGGGTAACACCCCTACTCTTCTCGAGAAACACCCTGGGGTTTTTAATGACCACAGAGAGTCAGGACCTCGGTTTTATGTCTCATCTGAAGGACAGCGCCTCTTTCCAGTCTAGTGTCCCCGTCACTATACTGGGGCATTAGGACCCACACAGACCGCATTACATGCACCAATATTCCAATGTATTTTTTTATAGCGCCTTTCACAACAAGGTTGCCCCCCAGGGCGCCAACAAGCAGGGGGTCGTTAGCAATGAAACACCGGAATGTATCTATACCGCTGCGCTGTATGAGTTAGCGATGGGTTTTTTTTTAAAACTACTGCGTTGCGAGTAATTGCGATACGTCCCACCCCCTGCGTGCGCTGTGCTTCCCTGAGCTCCCAACCCAACCGGTAGCAGGAGTTTGCGTAGTTACCAGGGTTTCACAGGAGAGGGGAGTCCGCAGGGCATTTGGATGAGCAGCAACAAGTGAAAACGGCCAAGAGCCAGCTTTCACCGTCTCTCTATCTGCACACACGGGCGCTGCTGGAGCTGAACCCGCCGCGGACGCGATGTCGGACCCAGGTTAGCCTCGCCCTGTTGGACGCCGGTGTCCTCATTTCGGACTTATCGGGGAGGGCGGGGAGTTTCACACATCCGAACCGCTGCTTCCCTCACTGCAGGCGGAAGCTAAGACAGCGATCGGTAGCGAAACGGAGGGGGGTTTCACCCCTGAAGTTGTGACAGACGGACCTGTATTCCACATATGCGCGAACAAGGCTTGGTTTTGGGCCGATCGCTTGAGGCAGTCGCTATAGGAGGCAACAAATCTTAAGCATTTTTGTGTCATCTTGGCCCGGAGTTGTGTATTTCCGCGATATAACTTGAGTTCTATGTTGCAGGAGGCGCCGGCTGTGAACACGGCTCGCTCGGACTATGATTTGATCTCATTCAAATTGAACAACCGCTGCCGATCGCCCGTTCAGACGTTTTCACCCAAAAATCACTCCCACCCACCTTGAAGTATATATGCATTTGTATGTTTAACGCCGCAGGTGAATCGGCCGTTTCGTTTTGCGGTTTAATACTCAAATTTTCCACCTGGGTCCAGAGCGGCTGTATTTCAGTTCCCTGATAGTTCCGACAGTAGGCTGTTGAATTAATGTGCAGCTGGGAGAGACTGAGCACTTTCCTGACTTCAACACACGGTGTGGCACAGTAGCTCAGGTGGGGAGCCGCGTCAGCAGGCGTAGTCTGCAAAGGAACGAGTCATAGGTTTATTCCCGGCTGAAAGGAGAAGACAGAAAACGCAACGTTTCGGCTGTGAAGCCTCCTTCAGGTGTAGGACAGTGTGGTGAAGTCTTGTGAATGGCAATCCTACCGCGAAACGTATTGCTCTCGTTCACCTTAACATTCATAGTCTCCATCTCGACATTCAAACGTGTACAGTATGTTGTGGGTCGCCTTTAAGAGAAGAGCATCATTGTGGTCTGAATAAATGAGTGCTTATTAATCATGTTCGCATATCCCAGTAAGTCGAGGCGGAAGCTGCAAGGGTTAACAACTGTTGTTTTAAACCACCGCTCTGTCAGTGTGTCGTAGCATCACGCCCTCAAAGATTTAGGGACGGCACTGATTTTTATACCCGAGACGAGCGCCCCCTGGTGTTCATGTTCCACCACAATGACGAGGGAAACGCACCCATCCAGCTTCGAACAGGTTCTGGCAAGTCAGGGGCGCCGGGGAAACCGGATCTTATCCCAGCAAGCAACGGGCACAAGGCGGGGTACACCCTGGACGGGACACCAGTCCATCACAGGACACACACAGACACTCGCACCAGGGCCAGTTTTCCCAGAAACTAATAAAACTACCAGCATGTCTTTGCACTGTGGGAGGAAACTCATGGAAAAATAGGCAGAACGTGCAAACTCCACCCAGACAGATGCCCACAAATGGAACCCAGAACCCAGGGCCCAGGTGCTGCAAGGCAACAAGACTAACCACCCTGTCAACTCTCTTTCTATTTAATTTGTAATAATTTAGTTTTGTAATAATAATAATCATAATAATTGCTTACAGTTATATACCGCTTTTCTGGACACTCCACTCAAAGCGCTTTCCAGGTCATAGGGATCCCCCTCCACCCCCAGCAGGGTGCAGCCCCACCTGGATGAGGCGCCAGTCCGCTCCCCACACCCCAGCTCTCAGTGGGGAGGAGAGCAGAGTGATGGAGCCAGTTCAGAGAGGGGGGTTATTAGGAGGCCATGATGGGTAAAGGCCAGGGGGGGAAATTTGGCCAGGACACTGGGGTAACACCCCTACTCTTCTTGAGAAACACCCTGGGATTTTTAATGACCACAGAGAGTCAGGACCTCGGTTTTACGTCTCATCCAAAGGATGGCACCTGTTTACAGTCTCGTGTCCCCCTCACTATACTGGGGCATTAGGACCCTCACAGCCTGCAGGGTGAGCGCCCCCTGCTGGCCCCACTAACACCTCTTCCAGCAGCAGCCTCAGCTTTCCCAGGAGTCTCCCCTCCAGGTACTGACCAGGCTCACACCTGCTGAGCTCCAGTGGGGCTGCCAGTTGTGAGTTGCAGGGTGATATGGCCGCTGTTCTGTGCATGAATAGAACAGAAATTGTTAGACGCAAATTATTATTTTTGCCATTCCACTCTTGCTGTTTAAGTGCTCACGGGGCGGAAGACAGCCTGTGCTGTTTTGGAATACACGTGAGGAGCTGGCCTGGCTGTTTTTGTCCGATACAGTTTGCCCTGAAAGGCGCAGTGATAACTACATGGGTCTCGTGGGTCTGTGGTCCCTGCAGGCAAAGTGATCTCCTATTCCGAGCTCAAGGCCCTCCTGGGGAAGAGCCCGGACCTGCTGCTGGTTGACGTGCGCACCCAAGAGGAGGTGGACAAGGGGAAAATTCCAGGCTCTATCCACATTCCCGGTAAGCCTCCTACAGCCCGGCTCTTGAAAACACAAGGCAAGTCCTAACGAGAGGAGGGGGGAGGGGGCATTCAGCCATATCGAGCCCATTCTTGAACAATAAACAGGGTGTCGGGTTCAACAGCCTGGCTGTGCAGCTTGTTCCATACTCCCACCACCCTCTGTGTAAAGAAGGACCTCCTGTCCTGACTGGAGGATCTCACCCAGCTGTGTCTTGAGAGCAGCCAGGGTAGGGGCTTCAACCACAGGTCTGGGCAGCTTGTTCCACACCCCCACCTCCCTTTGTGTAAAGGGATGCCTCCTGTCTTGACCGATGGATGGCATCTAGCCATTTCTTAGAAAGCAGCCGGGACAGAGGAGTTTTAAAGCCCCCTCCCTGGTCTGGATTTATGTTTTTTGACCTGTGTAAAATAAATGTGTAACATTCTGAGCCAGAAGACCGTGACTAACATCATCTGGGTTTCTTACAGGCTAGAGCACAGCTGGGTCTTTCATATATACTGTCAACTCCCTTCACCATCAATAACCAATAAAAAACTCAAATCTGGGCGATAATGTAAGTTCCGCACCTATCGCAATGTTTTGCTCACTTGGCACCCAGAAGCCTGAGGAGTCTTAAGTATAAATGAGCAAAAACCTAGTGTTAAGGACTGTTTTTTTAAAAACGTTTAGGTTAGATACTAAAATTAAAAGTGAATTAAGTGTCCACACTTAATTAATGATGTTGCTGAAGCTTTATCAGGGGATGATGAATAATCATTTATCATTTTATTACTATTAAAATAAGTAATTGGAGCGGTGGCTAAGGATCTGTGCCACTGGCTGAAGGTTGCCGGTTCGAATCCTGTGGCCGGCAGAGGAATCTACTCCATTGGGCCCCTGAGCCAGCTGCTCCAGGGGTGCTGTATAAATGGCCGACCCTACTCTCTGACCCCCAGCTTCTCTCTCGCTGTCTGTGTGTTTCCTGGAGAGCAAGCTGGGGTCTGCAAAAAGACACATTCCTAATGCAAGAAATTGTATATGGCTGATAAAGTGATCTGATCTTAAAATTATATATATAAAAACAATGATTTAATTAATTAAATAAATGGAATCTGGTTTTGTTTTACTATATTTCCATTCCCTTATGATCCTACATGACTTCCTTTCAGGTTTATATCACTGTGAAGGTGCCCTGAGCTTTTGCTCGGCCTCACTGCGTGTCCGCTTGCTTTAATCTCGTCTATCCAAAAAGGCCTCGTACCCGGAACCCCACCCTCATCCCCGTTTCTTCCGGATACCAGGGACTGTACTGTACCGGGACTGTCTGACCTCCCAGCTCTGCAGTTCTGTTTGTAATGCAGTGGCGCCTTTCCTCTCCCGCCCTGTAGTGGGCGCTGTGGAGCGGGAGCTGGCCCTGGACCCGGCGGCTTTCCAGGACAAGTACGGCGTGCAGAAGCCCCCCCCCCGGACACCCCACGGCTCGTCTTCCACTGTCAGATGGGTCGCCGAGGAGCAACGGCCACAGAGACAGCACGCGCCCTCGCATTCGAGAAGTATGTTTTCCTGGCGATCCATTTCGCCCTGTGCCTCTTAAAGCTATTTTAGTACAGGCCTTGCAATGCCGCTAATTTGCTCCTTCTATCTGATTAATTAATCATGTTGGTTCAATTTGGTAATTAATTGATTAGCAAGCCACATCTGGGATGGATCACCCTGTCCGACAGCACCCTGTCACTGGATTAGAGGGTGTCGATGAGGAATCGCTGACGCTGGTGATAGAGGGCGCCTCCTACTGGTTGACGCCAGGAAGTACTCCCAACAGCTTTGGTCTATAAGTTGGAGCTGGGGTCTCCTTGGAGTTTCCCCTGGGAAAGATCAGGGTTCTCCCAGGGTGGGGATGACCAGTAGGTGTGTTGGGAAGAGCACCTCCTACTGGTGGACACTGAGAATACCAATTGGGTCAGTTCAGGCTTAGCTCCTGGGATGACTGAAAGTTGTTATTGCAGTTATGTCATGTAAGTAGTGATGAAACTAATTCAGTTCATCTTCGGCAGGGAAACCAGGATATAATCTTGAGAGGAAACGGTATTTGAAGTTTCTTAAGGGAAACTTGCTCTCCAGTGCATCACAGTGCACACCACCTGGTGTTTTTTCCTGCTGCTTCTTGGTCCTTAACTGAGGGCGTTTTCTCTCTCTCTCTCTTGTTACTTTCAGGGCCCGGAATTATGCTGGCGGGTATAAGGAGTGGGCAGAGAAGGAGAGGTGCTGAAGTTGCCCGCATCGCTATAAAAACCCTGCGGGTTTTTGGATCTCCGTATTCCGAACTTGCAACCTAGCGAAAGTGATCAACACACACACTGCTGTGGAAATGCCTACACTTATATAGCGCTTTTCTGGACACTCCACTCAAAGCGCTTTACAGGTCATGGGGATCCCCTCCACCCCCACCAGTGTGCAGCCCCACCTGGGTGAGGTGCCAGTCCGCTCCCCACACCCCAGCTCTCAGTGGGGAGGAGAGCAGATGAAGCCAACTCATAGATTGATTCACAATAGCAGATGAACGTTTTCAGCGTCAAAAATGTACCTACTGTAACAGTTTCACTCGAGTTTTCTAGCATTTTGAACAGCTCTGATCTAGTACTGCTGCTCGGTGTGGGGAAAACTAGGTTTCAAATGTCATCATCCAGTCACATCTCAAATTCCCTCCGGCAAGACTGCTTAACGACGTGGTCACAAGATAAACTACTAATGAGCGGCCAGCAGAAAGTGTTGCAGTGGCTGATCTCACCGGCTTTAACCATCTGATTTAATTGGCTCGTAGGCGGGTGTCCTCATTAACAGCGTCCTCTCCTCTCTATACATAGTTTAGAAAATGTAAAAGGCTTCTGGCTGGGCTGCAGAAACATAGGTCAGGACAGTCTGTTAGCATGAAGCATGAAATTGCAGTAAGCGATACCAGAGGCAGGGTGTAATCCGAATTCACGAGCGCATTCAGTAATTAACGAGAAACCGTAATTAACGTGCCCAGGACAGCTGCCCTAACAAGTATAAGCACTTCCTAAGCGCCGTATCCGGCAGGAATAGGATGAAGATTCGTGTTGCTTTGACTACAGAGCCTTCCGATATTGCTAATCGGTCAACACTGTTGTCTTCAATTAGGCTGTGAAGCTCTTAGCTTCTAGCAGGAATGTCGCCTTTAAATTTTATCTATATGTAATATGATTCTTCACAGCAAAGAGAAACTAGATCCAAGACACGGTTTTAGTCTCTTTAAGCCTGAAATGACCAAATGCAAAATATCCCAGACATCTGCACAGCCGTGTGTATGTTCACGAGGTCTGGAGATGCTAAAACGTCCTTATTTTAGATTGTTAAACTGGAACTGAAATAAAGCCATTTTCCGTTCTGGACATCTGGTCGGTTGTTTTTGTTCGACGGGCTTGACAAAACAAAACGAACGTTTTGTATTCCATACCGAAAAGAAACGGGACACCGTCGTGGTTGAGAAGGAGTCGGCCCTGTTTTCTGTTTTTCAAGGGTCTTTCTACTTTGGGCTTGGTGCGGTTTCTCTCTTTTTAAAAAAAAACCACCTTCACCTCCGCTGGATCACAATCCGGTGTTTCTCCGACGCTGCGCGGCGTGTCGGAAAGCCGAGCTGGTGGCTGCTGTCGGGGCGGATCTGTTGCGACGTTTTTTTTTCTGTCTTTCTCTCCTGCTGGTTCTCTATAATCTTTTTCCCCCCTGGTAGGTTTTCCCTTCTTTGGATCTTTGAGTCCTGGTGCGCTGTCTGCTTTCTCTTCCCGAGTTTTTTTTCCTTCATTAGTCTGCCCGAGCCGTTTAGTATGGAAGCGATTTAGTAATTCTTTAGCTCAGCTGGCAAGACCTGGGTTCGAGCCCATGCAGGGAGGCACGAAGGAGGGTGGGAGAGGCGAGGGCACAAGCCCTAGAACCCGAATCCGTTACCATAACAAGAGGACAATGAAATATGGGCTTTTTCGAAGTCGCAAATGTGAGATATTAAGTCGCAATTCTGAGTTACTAAGTCGCAATTCTGAGATACCATAGCGCGTTTTTTTTTACTTCCTGGCGGAAAAGGGCTTCCATAGGTTTAGTTCAAACTTTTACTCCGCTTGGACTTAAGCGTCTTGGGAGGGTGAATTTGTTTTGTTCCTTTACGGTTCTGCTTCTGAAGTATAACCTTCCTCCCCCCCCGTCTCTGCCCCCCTCGGTTCATCGCAAGCTCTGCCACCTTTCCTTTAACGTAGCGCTTTTCTAATATTTGAAACCCCCCTCTTTTAAATCGCCTTTAGGCCTTGAACTGGGCTACATTTTTATTTTTTTGAAGAGTATTCTGTCATTAGAAATTGCAGTGTTGAACGGTGTTCTCCATGAGCATTGTTTCAGGGTTAAATAGGTTAAGAGTCAGGAATAGCCCATACATATTAGCTGTAACTGTTAAAAATGCCAGTGCATTACATGCCAAACGCAACAGTTTGAAAAGCTGAAGCCTTTTCTTTCAAACTTTTGCTTTTAAGTCATCATTCCCATTAAGGGCAAAGCAGTGCAGAGAGCCATATAGGCAAGAAACAAATTGTGAAGATATAATATCACTTTTCCTAAAAATCCTTTCTGTCCTAGAACACAACCATGCCATCAAACAACCTCCATGTTTTCTAATTATCCTAACCCTAGCTAAGGGTTTGACTAAAATCCGATCAAGTCCGTTGCCTTCAGCAGTTGGTTGAAAGGGATCGGATCAATAAGACGATCTCCTCTCCTCAGGATGAAATGTTTCCCTCCAACTTGCTCCTTTGCCACTCTGATGGTGCTGCAGCCTGCCTGCTCGGATGTCTTCCCTAGGGGGCGCTCTTACAGATGGGGGGGAGCTCGATTTCAGCTGTAGCACCCTCTTTCCTGACGCTTCCTCGTCCTACAGGCGTCTGGGTCCGTGTCAGGTGGTCTTCAGCCACACGCGGGAGGTAGCAGGTGGTCAGAGAGCTGTACCAGATCGCCATCATTATGGAAAAAAGCTCTCTATAATGACAAGAAACACCTGCCTTTGCATTTAATAATAATGATGTTGCTTTATCGGCCCTATACAATTTCTTGCATTAGGAATGCGTCTTTTCACAGACCCCAGCTTGCTCTCCAGGAGACACACAGACAGGGAGAGAAGCTGGGGGTCAGAGTGCAGGGTCAGTCATTTATACAGCACCCCTGGAGCAGCTGGGGTGAAGGGCCTTGCTCAGGGGCCCAACAGAGTAGGATGCCTCTGCCAGCTGCTGGATTTGAACCGGCAACCTCCCAGTCACAGGCACAGATCCTTAACCACAGAGCCGTATAGCCAGTTTGAACCGAGATCTTCGCCGACCAGTGTCCGTTCGGGAGATGTGAACCCAGACTCTCGCCGACTGCAAACCAGCGCCCCTTCACGACAAGCCACAGCGCCACAATTGTCTCGCGTTTGCCCGCATTTGTCTCAGGCGGCCCTCCTCCAGCCTTGCAGGTGCCCCTGGGCTGATCCCTCCTGGGTGGGGTTCAAGCCTCCAATGGCCAGGAGGGCTGCCCGTTAACCAAGCAGGTTAAGCCAGTCGCACAGTGTCGCACCAAGAATTCCACGCGCTCACTCCTTGGATGTTGGTGTCCCCGGTGAGCTATCGACGACACCTCAACACTTCAGCGTTCCCAGCTTGATTTTAAAAGCCGGCATCCTTATGCTCCAGTGCTACAGCTTGAAGGCTAGCGGGATGTGAGATTGAGTCCCGCACGTCACCATTAACGTGCGCCCATTAATTCTTATTTATAATCATCTTCATCATTTTACACTTCTATAGCGCCTTTCGGGACCCTCCACTCGGAGCTCTTTCCAGGTCATGGGGATCCCCCTCCACCCCCAGCAGTGTGTACCCCCATCCGGATGAGGCGCCAGTCCCACACCCCAGCTCTCAGTGGGGAGGAGAGCAGAGTGATGGAGCCAGTTCAGAGAGGGGGGTTATTAGGAGGCCATGATGGGTAAAGGCATAGGGGGGAAATTTGGCCAGGACACCGGGGTAACACCCCTACTCTTCTCGAGAAACACCCTGGGATTTTTAATGACCACAGAGAGTCAGGACCTCGGTTTGACATCTCATCAGAAGGACGGCGCCTGTTTACAGTCTAGTGTCCCCCGTCACTATACTGGGGCATTAGGACCCACACAGACCGCAGGCTGAGCGCCCCCTGCTGGCCCCACTAACACCTCTTCCAGCAGCAGCCTCAGCTTTCCCAGGAGGAGTCTCCCCTCCAGGTACTGGCCAGGCTCACACCTGCTGAGTCTCCAGTGGGGCTGCGGGTTTGTCCTTTGTCTTGTACTAATGCAGTAGCTCCAAGGTTCTGCACTGTCATTTCCTGTGCTTCTAGCTCTGTTTACGTTACTTTAAGTGACACACTGATGGCAGACTCTTGCAAGAAGACATGGGCTGTATTTTGACACTTTATTGGCAAAAACGTGGAAAAGTGCAAGTCTAACAGTCAATAATAAGACTGAAGATTTAACGAGAGGGAGCAGTAAAAAAAAAGTAGGAATCCCATATAGAAATTGAAGTGGAAATCTAATAAGTAAATTGATTCTTAAAAATGTAGAGAAATATATTGGTGCTTTTAGATAATATATTTAAAGGATGTAACTGCTGTGCTACAGTGCGTGCAGAATTTTAGAAAACAGTTCGTCAACAAAGTACACTGTTTAGGTTAGTTTAGAAGACAATGTACCAAAACAATATATGCTGTCTGGGTCATTAGAATTAGCTGAAAGTAACTGATAAGCTTTGAATAACAAATCTAGTGCTTCTTCTCTCGCTCTATGATGTAATCTGTTTTCTCTTAGAGAAAGGGGAAGTTTTAGAAGGGACCAAGTGCTGAACTTTTTTACAGCGCAACGTCTTATAAAAACCCTGTACTGCTTGTAACAAATTGAGTCTCTGGTTGCACTTGGCGAAGTGGCAGCGGGGCTCCCAATATTGCAATATTGAAATAAAGACCTTACTCAGGTGAGAACTCTCTTGTGGCTTCCTTGATAGTTATATTTCCATGACAATTTGGGGGCTCGTCCGGGATCACAAACCTGAACGCGAACGGCTGCTGAAACTCCATCCGGACCCGGACAATTTTAGCAAATTGGACGAACCTCGGAGGATAAACTGTTTATCCTTCCAGAGACGCGTCTGGAGAATTGGCAGCTGTCTGACGTCAGTAAGTGATCCTTTAAAATTAATAGTTTGAGAAGCGAGCCACAGGGGTGTTCTCACGCGGGTTTGATGAGTCCAGGACTCATATAAAGAACTTATCTTAACACAGACGTGTGGTTTTTGCTCTGCGGAGTAGTTAATGTGATAAGGTTCTAAGTAAGGCACCGATCGGTAAAAATGGGAAATTAAAATTCAAAGACGAAAATGGGACCGAGCAGTCCAGCAAAAGTACATGTACGACAAATTCGGAGAAACAATTATAGCCTGGGTTAGAGTAAAAAAAAAAATTATGAACTGTAAAGCTAGGGTAATAGGTGTAAGGGAACTTGCACATAATTTATATATGATAATTAGGGGCCCATAACTATGAAGGATCTTTGTAAGTGAATCAGAATGGACAGAGGAAAGTTGAATTAGGAAAAAGAAGTTTCCTGAAGAAGGGGAAACTTAGAAGAGAAGGAGAAGAAAGGAAAGAAAATGAATTGGAAAACTTATTTAATGGAAAGAGGAATCACAGAAATAATGGGAAGCTTAAAAAAGACTAGTCTTGAAACTAAAGAACAGCAAGCTGCAGCTAAAGTCATGGCCATGCTTACTAAAAAGAAAAAGTCTCCACCGAAATTAGAAAGCGGTCCGGAGCCACTTGTTTGTGAAATGCCAATGTGCACTTTTCCAGGTCCAGAAGGAACTCCAGCATATGTACAGTACATTGACATTGGTCTCCTAGTGAATTATTTGCATTAGTTAAATCTTTTCCTAAATTGCCTGATGATCGTAAAGAATTTAGAAGAAAGGCAAGCGCCTTGTTCTTGATTGTCTTAAGCCTAATTACAGTGACATAACCTTATTGCTAGATCATATTGTTCCTAAAGGTTTACAACGTCCTCTAAAAAGGAGGAGGCAGATTGGCGGATACGTGACCCAAATTATGAAGAAGTATCCATCTAAATTAAACCACACGGACATGGAGAGGAAAAGTTAGGCGGCCGCTTCTAAAAAGAGGTAAGGACTCCTCTTTTCTAAAAAGTCCCTTGTCCTCTCCATGTTGCTGTGGTGGGTTCAGGGTTTTCCTGAAGCTGAAGCGAGTACAACAGAAAAATGAGTTAATGGTGTATGTGTTTTAGATGCCTGTTTTGTGAAGGTGGGGTAGAAAAGGAGGGATTCCTGAAGGAATAGCATCTCGCCCTGCCCGTGCGAAAAAATCCAGGTGTTGCATCCTGGTACACGACTGCAGTACGGCTGAAGGTAGTAACTAGAATTGTACTCGCAGAAGAGCCGAAAATGGTAACTCGATTCAACTGTGTGTTTAAAGCCAGGATTTGGAACCTGGTCCGTGTTCCCGTATTGTGATAGTTCGTCAGTTTGTCTCGACTGGGGGATTCAGCGGGGCGCGTGGGAGACGTGAAAATGGTTTGGTGTGAAGGGAAAAAAAAGTTTGATTAATCCAAAGTGAAATTTAAAAGAAATATTGACTGTCAGACGGAATTTAGGCTGAACAGGAATGTAGAAAAGGGTATGAACCTTTGGATAAAAATATTTAGAGGAATATTTGAGAATTCAACAGAATATCATAGATGAGACGGAAAAATCCCTGATGGAAAAGCTAAAAGCAATGGCTGAACGAAACGAAGTTGTATATGTAGAAAAAGAAAAAGCAAAAGAAGAAATAGAACGCCTTGAGAGAGAATCTGGGAGAAGGGTGGGAATTAGTGTGGAGATTTTTGAAAGAGCATTACCCACCGAAAACTGATTAGAGAAAAGTAACAGCATGTCAGCAGAAGGAAGTGAGGATGTTTTCAGATTTTACAGAAAGGTTTATAGCTTTATGGATAGTATACTCGGGGTTAGCCGATGAAAAGGAAGTGAATGAAGATACTTCCACAGTAATAAAACAAATTTACTTGAGTGGGTTAAAACCTGATGTTGCCAACTATAGTGCAACTATGCTTTCCTGATATTACGAACAGTGACAGATGTGATTTAATAACTCGCGAAGTATGCATGCAGAAGTGCGAGCGCTGCAAATGGGAGGTAAAAAGACTCCCAAGGAGGAGAAAAGGGAGCCGCCAGTTTGTCGAAATTATTGTGCGACTTTAATGTTATACCGAGATATAAAACCTCAAAGACAAAACTACTAATAAGCTGGTGTGCAGTTACTAAAAAAATTGTTTTTTGGCGAAATTGGAAGAAAGAGGCTTGATTTCACAATTAAAGAACATGTCAGAAGCTGAAACGAGAGCCATGTGTGAACTAACAGTTTTAATCTAGTAAACCCCTCTGTAGCCTTCCTAAATTTATCTCAGGATTGAAATAAAAGTGAAATAATCTTACAGTGTGCAGTAACTGGGGGACACAGGAGCACAGCTGTCCTGTTTTTAGACTAAAACAGCATAAAGATGTGATATAAAGTTTTCTAACGGGTAACAGGAGGCTACAGGAGAAGGGGGGCAAGGGTTGTGTTTAAAGCAGATACAAGCTGTCACGGTATGCTTAGGAAAAGATGTACAGTTTCAACTACTGACGTGGGTGGGGGACACCCCAGACCTATTGGGCTGGGATGCCCTGCAGCATTTATAAGGAATTCCTGTATGAAATAACATTTATGTAAACTAACTCAATAGAGTTATGTGATATTGTGATTGTTTTACCTAATGTGGGAATCCATAAGGCTGGGCTACTCCAAGTATTAGATCTTCAGACGAAAAAGTATAAAACCATTACATGATAAAGCCAGGCTGAATGCCTTCTCAGAACGAGCTTGTCTGGTGACGTATTGGCTTAAGGGGGGTAGTGCAGTCTAAAGACAAAATTGCCTTGACCCCTGCAGCAGAAACTGTTTTTAATGTTTTGAAACAAGCTTTCTTGCAGGCACTGGCCCTGGACTGGATTCCCTCAGACGGATCATCTGTATGTAATCTGTATGTAAGTGGAAATAAATGGGTTGTGAGCTGTTGTGCTGGTGCAGGAGCATGGAGATAGGCATCGTCTGGTGGGTTATTATTATTCAGGAGCCCTCGATGCAGTGGCCAAGGGGCTGTGTTTATGTGTTGTGCAGGCTACCTGCCTGACTGTATAAACTGTGAATATTCTGGTGTAGAACTAGCAGACCGAATGAAAATATTTAATTGAAACTTGTAAGTATGCTAAATGGAAAATTGTAGTGATTTATATAGACTGTATATATACATTTGGTGTATGCAACAATTTTGGATGGAGGTGGAGGAATAGGGATTTCCCCAACAAGGCAGGGACTCCAGTTAAGAATGCTGGGTTTGTCTCTGAACTGTTGGAAGCTTTGCAGCTACAGACTGCAGTAGCTGTGGTAAAGTGTAAATCACATAATAAAGAAATGTTTCCAGTAACTCGAGGGAACAACTTTGCAGATGCAGCTGTCAGGTGAGCAGTACTTGTAGAACAGGAGGCTGAGACCCCTGTGAAACCTCTGTTGGTGAAAAGGGGACAGCTACAGGATATTCAGGCTGAGGCAGGATTTCCAAAGCCAGACCCTAGATCTTTTCCCACCTTCACCATAACATATTTAACCTACTCAAAGGGACATCCATATGCAAACGGCCTGAAGAAAAACAAGTCTACTACAGTATCATTAGGCTTCATTTCTCCCAGTGATCCAGCAGGGCATTTTGCTATTCACTTCAATGTTGCCAGTAAAAAAGCAGAATGTCCTTCTTTGTGGGATTATCTAAAAATCACGTTACTTGGGCTGATTCTCCTGTTAAAGTAGCAGTTTACTTGCCTTCTAGAGTTAATCACTCTTATTGCCATGAAAACAAAGGTCGTGGCCCCTCAGTAGGAAGAACAGGTGCCACGGTTACTAACCATACTTTATCTAACGGAACTATGGTTTTGATGGATTGGTATTGGCAATGTGGTGCGAAAGTTTATGATAGCCTTCCTCCCCAGTGGAGAGGAGTGTGTGCTCTAGTCACATTACACCACTCCATTCTCATTGTCCCAGTAAACTCTTATTTGTTAAATTCAATGAAGCCCCTTCAGAGGGAGTCAAGGGTTAAACGCGCTCTCAGTTTGGCTGACAGATATGGTCCAGATATGTCTAAAATACCAGAGGACAATAGACTATTTACTGCAGCTGAAATTATTTTTTCCTCAGGGCCGAGTATTCAGGCAGTAGCTGATGCCCGCTGGTTACAAATTACTTGCTATGAAATGTACTCTTTTATTAATATCACGTTAGAAGGCTTAGATGCTATCAAACAAGAATTAAGGGGAGTTAGATTAATGGCACTCCAGAATAGGTTCATGCTGGACCTTCAAAATGCAGCATCTGGAGGAGTCTGTGCTTTAGTAGGAGACTCCTGTTGTACATATATTCCAGCTAATGACGATGATTACAGAAATCTTATGCTCGCTATTCAGCATTTGAAAGAACTAAAAGACAAGGTGAATAAAGAGAGAGGAATAAAAGATACACTGGGTTTTCTCTCCTGGTTAGTATCACTGTTTGGGCCAGGGGGAATGTTTTTCTTTAAGTTACTAACACTGATTATAGGGGCTGTGATACTTGTCTTCCTGTTTTTATGTTGCTGTATGACATGTATTATTCCAATGCTTCAAAATATGGTAATGAATATGTTTACGCATCAGTATATTCTGATAAGAACGCAAGAATCCGATGTATGGGAGCCTCCTGGGAATCCAAGGCCAGGAGGCGGAATTCCATGGCATAATCTTGAAAAGACCGGGAGATGGCAATATGGTGGGAGTGGAGCTGACCAAAAATGGACTGCATGGCAGCAGAAAACCGGTTGGCATCAGCAGTCACGGGGAGATTCTGAGCAAGGAGGGAGGTAGCCCAGTCCAGGGCTCGACCGGAGAGGTGGGAGACCATGAAGGCAATCTTCTCTCTGTCAGAGGGAAAACAATCAGGGCGAAGGTGGAAGGCCATCCAGCACTGGGTTAAAAAACTCTGAAGCTTTGCTGGGTCACCCTCAAATTTCTCCGGGGTGGGAGGGGGCAAGGGGCAAGCAGCAGCAGCCAAGGGAGGAGCAGGAACGGGAGCCACTGGAGGGGGTGGGGGATGGGTGGTGTGGTCCACTAGGCGTTGAACTGCAGTGGTCAGTTGTGGAAGAGCCTGGGACTGCTGTTGAAAAAAGGCAGCAGTGGTGTTCTGGTCCGCTGGATCCATATTTTGGCTCACTATTCTGTTAGAATGGGGCTGATCTGGTCAGTGGATCCTGTGCAGGACTCAGGAGAGTGAGAAAGACACAAAGCCGAATCGCTAGGCAAAACAAAAACCAGGAAGCCGGAAAGGAGGTCTGAACACGGAGAGTCAGGGAGAAAGCAACAATCCAAAACACTAGGCGAACTCAAATCCAGGAAGCAGGCGAGTAGGTCGGAACGCGGAAGAAAAACGAGAAAGCAACAATCCAAAACAGTAGGCGAAATCGGAAAACGAGAAGCAAGCAAGGAGATCAGAACCTGTGAACACCTAGAGAAAAACGCGGACTAGGGAGGTCGAGGAGAATCCGCAATAGTGACCGGGGAAATGAGGAAAAAGGAGAACTAAAATAGGGATGGGAGAGAACGGTGAGCGTTTGTTACAGGGTGTGCGGGTGGGTATGCAAGAAGGAACAGAGACGCAAGTGGAATGTGTAACAGAAACACTCATGGACTGTAATACAGCGGTTAAGACAAGTGGTTGATATTCCAAAGAACGGGGTTCAAATCCCAGTAAAAGTGATACCTTTCGCTATGTTTTATACATAGCCAGATGTATAAAATTGTTTATTATTATGGCTTGTTGTGAATGCAATTTGCCTCTTTCAGGTTTACATATGCATTAAGACAATCTACATTTTGTAAATTGTGGCAACGAGTAATAAGCAAAAAAAATAACTTTAAATTTTGATTAAGAAAAATATTTCACACATACTGTACTGTAGTTATAAAACCATATGGTATCATATTGTATATACAGTAAGGAACAAGTAATAGGTTATTCCATGCTGAAAAGAAAAGAGAGAAAACACAATGTTTCGGCTGTGAAGCCTTCTTCAGGTGTGAGAAAGACAGGGCAGACAGCAAAGATTAAATAGCACAGAAGAACAAAAGCTGGGAGAGGGGAGTAGGCAGGAGGGGCAGAGAGGCAGAGAGGCCACTCAGGAAGTGCAAAGTGGAGAGGGGTGAAAAAAGATGTGAAGTCAAAACCCACATGAGAGTAGAGAAGATTACATGAAAATTGGTCGGTCATTGAGAGAAGGGGGATGGTGTGAACCTAGTTTCAGGATGAGTTTTGTTTCTGTTGTTATTCTGATACGGGAGTTGAGAAACCCTTCTTTGAAAACAGAGACAGAGAGATTAGTGTGACCATGGCCATCTGAGGTGGAATGAGAAACTATGGGTTTGGAGAAATCTTTAATCTTCACAGCCCTATCACATTTTCTGAACCGGTCTCCTAGTCTCCTTCCGGTTTCCCCAACGTAGATAGCTGGGCATTTTTTGCAGGAGATACAGTAAATGAGGTTGCTGGAGGTAAAGGATGTCATTTGGGTGATCCGGAATTGACCTGAGGGGCCCTGAATGAGTGTGTTGTTAGATATGTATTTGCAGGTGATGCAGCAAGTTCTGTTGCAAGGGAAGGTGCCTGGTGGGGATGATTGCTGAGTGCAGTCAAGGGAATCAGAAGTTTACGTAGATTGGATGGTCACTGGAATGAGATGATTGGGCGGTTAGAAAACATGGTATCGATGGAGGGACCGCCCTGTAAAATGAAGTAGTTGTTAATAATGGTCCTAGAGATAGAAAGTATGTTAGAGTGGTAGGGTAGCACCAAAGGAATGCGTTTGTAAGTCTGGGAGTTCCTTGTCAAGTTGATGATCCGAGGGCTGTTTTTGGCCCGGGTGATGGCCCTATCGATAACATAGGTGGGGTATCCTCTGTTGATGAAAAAATAATAAAATTTGAGTGCTTGGTTCTGGAAATCCATGTCGTCACTGCAGAGTCGATGTAGCCTGAGGAACTGTGAAAAAGGGAGAGAGTTTTTGGTGTGAGTGGGATGTAAAGGAGAAAGCCGTGTGAATCTGTGGGTTTGTAATAGACCGAGGATGAGAGTCGTGGATGGTTAACAGATACATTTATGTCTAGAAATGAATGATTGGTAGAAGATATATGTAACCGGGTGGTTACGGAGTGGATATTTGAAATCTGACACTGAAATTTGTAGCTGTCGCTTTAAGACACGCACGTATGAGTGATGTCAGTGCGCCAGTAATTGTGGAAGTGGACATCGTAAAGATGAGCTTGGTGTGTGGCTCCATGTGATGTGAAAGCAGAAGTAAATGTTCAGAATTTAATTGATGGTGTAGCTATAAAAAATGAAGTTTGGAAATCCATGAAAGAGATGTATATTGTTGATATATGAGGGGAGGGCGACATATTAGTTAGACAAAATTGATAGATGTTTAGGGATGAAGTGATCCCCTCTCCCATGAGGTTCCAGTGCTGTGTGGATGGGTTTCGTGGGAATAATGTCCGTAACGGTTAATGGTTATACATTATTGTTAGTTTGCATTTCTTTAACCATTGTTTGTGGAGGAAATGATTTGTTTTGTTCTTTGAAAATGACCTTATTCTGTTTAACTTGTTCAGAGCGTGTTAAAAGAAGACTGTGATATTCTGTGTGTCTTGGATTAGACGAGATTAAAGTGAGTAGTTTTGTTCTTATATTTCTGTGATGTAATGGGACCAATGAAGAATGTGGCATTCAGACTAATGTGGAGTATTTCTTTCCTTAGGGAAATTGCCACTACCGTATTTTTTTCTTTGTCTTTGTTATTTTAGTAGCACTTTTTGCATCCTGGTGTGTGTATATCTCCATGTATATCTATGTGAATCTTTCGGGTTAAAGGTTTTACAGCATACAATCTAAGTTCTGTAATAGAAAATAATACAACCACTCATTTTTATGATTTCATGCAGATCCAGAATAAAAAGAATCCCCATTTAAGTTTATTGTAGTACGGTGTGTTCTTTCCCGGGCTACAATTCTTGGTACCAGGAGTGGGGTATTCTGAGCTTTTGGATGCAGTATAAGGTCAAGAAGAAAAAAAAATACGGTAGTGGTGAAGAGCTGCACTGCGGGTGTCCGGTCTGCGCAGAGAGGTGTGAGAAGGACACCGAGGTGAGCATCCTGGATGTCCGGAGCAAAGACCCAGGAGAGGATCGCTGGCGGAACCAGCTTCCCGGACTGTTCTAGTGCACGTTGGCAGAGACTTTAGTGCTAGTTATCACTTTCTGTAGCCAGTCACTGAGTTTGAGTTCTACAGGCAAATAGTGCACTATACAATGTCATGAGAAGCAGATGACTGTTGTCTCTCAGAGGAGGAAACTCTGAATGAGACAGATGTGCAAACTCAGCTTAGGGAGTTGAATAGGAAGCATGAAGAAGTGATGGCCAATATTGCTTCTTGGTGTAATGCATCCTCACGATCTTATGTCTATTTCCCTAGGGAACGTCATATTTCTCCATTTAGTGGTGATTATGAAAAAGATGGCATTTCAGTAGAGCGGGTATTGTGTGTTCGTAACCAGTCCCCTGTTGATAAGTTTGATTTTGTTATGTCTCTTCTGAGAGGTTCAGCCTTAGAAGAGGTTCGCCTGCGTGGTGTAGATGAAACAGATCAAATCAGTGATATATTTGGCTATCTCAGAGATGTATTCGGAGATAAACACAGTACTTCTCAGTTGCTGAATGATTTCTATGGCCGAAAGCAAAAGGAGGGTGAGAGCATTCTTGATTTTTCATATGCTCTCTCTCAAGCTTGGAGTTTGATCTTGAAACAAACTTGAAACAAACTGGCACAATGTACTTTGGATAACGCTGATGAAACAAAGTCAGTCACGCTGGAGGATGTCCTGAAAATGGTAGCAGAGCAAGGGAACGCCATTAGAGAGCTATCCCAAGCGGTAAAAGATCTTGTCATTCAAAGAATGAGGTCTAGCGGGGTTTGAGGTAAACAAAGCATTTAAATGAAGTTCACAGATGATGGAAAGCCTATGTGTTTTAATTGTCAGATGGAAGGACATGTAGCACGAAATTGTCCAGTGAGGCTGACTGAAAAGGGGGAGGGGTCAGCAGCTCCTAGTCAGCAGGGAAACTAGAGCCCTTGGTTGTGGTGAGTCGGACAATCGAGGGGCAAGCAGTAGACTCCAACAGAGTGAAGCGATCTCGAGATCAAGTAATGAAACGTGCTATTGGGGTTTGTCCAGTGGTTGACATAAAGAAAGCAGGAGTTTCTACGCCCGTTTTGTTGGATACCGGAAGTCAAGTAAGCACTGTAACAGAGGAGTTTTTCAGGAAGCATTTGTGTGGGGACGATGAGGACATGTTGAAAACTGCTGGCTGGCTTAGGTTAACTGCAGCCAATGGATTAGAAATGCCATATTTGGGATATTTGGAGTTAGACATAGAAGTATTAGGCCTGACAATCCCTGACTGTGGGTTCTTAGTGGTGAAGGATCCCCAGAATAATCAGAAGTCTATTCCAGGAATAATTGGTATGAATATAATAAGTTGGTGTAAACAGTTGGTCCATTCTGAATTTGATACAGTGTTGGGGGGGGGGGAATTGGACTCTGATTGGGGACAGGTATTTCAGAAAATTCAGGTAGGTAATGTGGAGAAGAAGGCTGTTGCCAGGTTAGCCGGTAAAGGTACAATACATGTGCCTGCATGGTCGGTGGCCACCCTCATGGTAACAGGTAGTCCAAAACCATCAGAGAAGATGCAGATGTTACTTGAGCCATTAAACATACCACTGCCAGGAGGTCTCCTTGTTGTTCCCACTTTGATAGAGGGTCATAAACAAATCTCACCGGTACAGGTAGTTAACCTCTCTGCAGAGGATGTGTGGCTTCCTCCTGGAACTCGGCTGGGTGTCTTGTCAATAGTGGAGAGCGCCAGTAGTGCATTAGGTTGTGAAGTGAAGTTCCAATGGGTGTCTGCTGATGTAGAACAAGTGACGGTGGATGTGAAATATGCACAGTAAAAGGGGTCATACAGGAGAATAGTAGCTCATATGCTTCTCCTGTTGTCATAGTGAAGAAAGCAGATGGTGATATCCGCATGTGTGTAGACTACCGGAAATTAAATCAGAAGACAAGAAGAGACGCGTTCCCTTTACCTCGCATTGATGAAACTTTTGATGCGTTGCAGGGTGCAAAATATTTCTCAACTATTGATCTGGCCAGTGGCTACCATCAGGTAGCAGTAGATGAGCGAGACAAGCATAAGACTGCCTTTACAACACCTTTTAGGCTATTTGAATACATTAGAATGCCAATGGGAGTCTCTAATGGGCCAGCAACTTTTCAGAGATTAATGCAGGCAACTATGAATGATTTGATTTTTCAGATTGTGTTGGTTTATTTAGACGACCTTCTTGTATATTCTAAGACGTTTGAGGAACATCTGGAGAGGTTGGAAATGGTCTTAAAAAGCCTTAAGGAAACGGGTCTTAAAGTGAAATTGGAAAAATGTAACTTCCTGAAGCAGGAAGTTACATTTTTAGGACACCAGAATTCGGCTGAGGGGATAGGAACTGATCCTGATAAGATTTCAGCTGTGGAGAAGTGGCCTGTGCCCTCTACCTTGAAGGAACTAAGATCTTTCCTTGGTTTCTGTGGCTATTACAGAAGGTATATAGAGAGGTTTTCCAAGATTGTAGGCCCACTCCATGATTTGGTTGATGGTTGCTTGAAGGGGGGAAGCCCACACAAAGCCAATCGATGCTTACCTCATGGTGGAATTCAGAGTGTCAGAGTGCATTTGAAACTTTAAAAGAAAAGCTTACCAGTGCATCAGTAGTTGGATTTGCTGATTTCACAAAGCCATTCATTTTAGAAACAGATGCGAGCAGTCATAGTCTAGGAGCTGTCCTCTATCAATATCAAGCCCAGAAAACGAGTGATTTCTTATGCAAGCAGACAACTTAGAAATGCAGAAAAGAATGACAAGAATTATAGCAGCATGAAACTTGAACTTCTGGCTCTCAAATGGGCAGTGGGTGAAAAATTTCATGCCTATTTACTAGGTTCCCGGTTTACGGTGGTGACTGATAATAACCCACTATGTCATCTTCAGACTGCGAGGCTCGGGGCCATTGAGCAGAGATGGGTTGCTCAGTTAGCAGCATTCAATTTTGATGTCCAGTATCGCCCCAGCAGATGCCCTGTCTAGGCAGCCGTTAGCAGGGGAGTCAGAAGCAGATCCGGAAGACCTGCAGTTTGATAATTGTGTGGCTATTTGTAATAGGATGTCACGAGGAACAGTCCTTGACACAGATCTAGTGACCGCTGGACTGACCAGTTGTAAGGTTAGACAGATTAGAGCTCTTGACACAGGAACATGTCCAGTGAATTATGGGGGTCAGGGGAATACTCCCACTCTACCTGGTTATAGTAAGGATGAGTTTCTGATGTTTCAGAATCAAGACCTGGTGCTCAGTGTGTTTAAAACTTTTTGGGATAGAAAGAGAAAACCAAGCTTTAAAGAACGGAGAAGTATGCCAAAACCAGTCAAGGTATTACTGAAACAGTGGAATAGAGTCAGAGAGAGGGATGGGTTGTTGTATCGAGTGATAGAGGATGCGAGACACGGTGAGTGTTTTCAGTTGCTCTCACCAGCATGTCTGAGGAACCAGGTGCTTGAGTGTGTACATGACAATATGGGCCATCAAGGTATAGAGCGTACATTTCAGCTTCTCAGACTGAGGTGTTTTTGGGGAGGCATGTATGATGATGTAGAGTCTTGGGTGAAGAGATGTCAGCGTTGTGTGCTAACCAAGATTCCTCAGCCCAGAATCCAGCCGCCTATGCAGTCTTTCCTTACCTACAGGCCCCTTGAAGTAGTGGCGGTCAATTTCACACTGCTTGACCCAGCATCAGATGGTCGTGAGAATGTTTTGGTGATCACCAAACCTCACCATGGCCTTACCAAGTTTACCCAGGCCTTCGCCGACACGTAATCAAAAGGCAGATACTGTAGCGAAGGTGCTTTTATGGGAGTGGTTCATGAAGTATGGTGTGCCTGAACGGTTGCATTTAGATCAGCGCTGTAACTTTGAGAGTGAGGTGATTGCGGAGTTGTGTAGATTGTACGGAGTCAAGAAGAGCCGTACGACACCCCATCATCCTACTGGGAATGCGCAATGCGAGTAGTTTAATAGAACCTTGCATGACCTGTTGCGTACACTTCTGGCTGACAAGAAACGTCGGTGGCCAGAGCATTTACCGGAGTTGGTTTATGCCTATAATGTGACGCCCCATGCGACTACAGGGTATTCACCATACTATCTCCTTTTTTGGGGTAAAGCCGTATCTTCCAGTTGATGCTCTGCTGGGGCAGGAGCAGGTTGTGAATCTGAAGGTGGACTAGTTAGTCGTGCACCAGGAAAGGTTGAGGGATGCTCACAAAGAGCTAGAGAATATTCTGATTAGTGGAAAGGATTGCGGCACAGAGAGACAAGGTTTACTGTCCACCGATCAGTGTAGGTCAGTTGGTGTATCTTAGAAATAGACCTCTGGGTCGTAATAAAATCCAAGATGCTTGGTGACCTACTGTTTACTGTGGAACCCATCGAGGGTGGACCAGTTAAGAGGGTAAATAGGGTTGATATTAGGCCTTGCGTGCATGAGAAAGCGGCCTCAGTCCCTACTCCTCGTAAGGGGATCAAGACTACCGGCCTTGGTTCTAGGGTGATTTCGCACTCGGAGTCTGACTCCGAAAGTTCAGAGGATGGAACTGAAGGGGTCCTGTTGATGGAGGAGATGAATCCGGGCTTAGATACTGATAGGGAGGTAGACGAACCAAAGATGAGTCCTGATCATAGGGATCTAAGTAGAGACTGTTGACGTGGTGCATACTGCAGAAGCTGACGATTAGTCCCTAATAATAAGTTGTGTCTCATTCTCAAAAAATGACATGCTATGTACACATCTTGCACATATCCAGTGTTACTGCATTGCTGCTTAATGTCACGGTCGACATCCCACCCCTAGGGGGTGATCCACTACTCCCGTCATGAGTTCTCTGTGATTGTTGGTATGTTCTCCAGGTGTGCCTTGTTTTGTTTCCCCATATTTATTCCCAGTGCCTCCAGTTCTCAGGGCTCAGCATTAGGGTATGGATGTTGTGAGGCCTGCCTATCACCAGGCTGCTGGACACCTGAGGGTATAAGCCTCATCCCCGACATTACCTGACCTTCTGAGCCCGGGGCCTGGAGGACCTTGCCCCGTGATCCCTGGACTTCCTGTATTCATGTTTTCCCCTTCCCCGGGATTTAACCTTGTGTTGGTTCGGGATGGATCTCACGGTATCAGACTTATGGATTGTCCCCTGACCCACCTTTGGACCTGTTTGGATTTGGATGCCCGACTTTGTTCCCCTTTGTTCACCATTTCAGAAACTGTCACTGTTATTTCGATGCACTATGAAACCCCTGTGTGTTTTCCCCGAACTACGTCTCCTGTTTCCTCCAGCTCTTACCGCTTCACATAGGGTATAACATAACACCCGGGATGGATTGCGGAGCCAATCCGTAATACTTCATTAAATTGTTGGAGGTACAGAATAAGAGTAGTTATCTGTGTCCTTACTCCCATTGACCACAAACTCACCTTTCGATTGGGATAGTTGTTGCCTTGACTACTGGCTTCTCCTGCGGCTCCACAGGATCCATATCTCCACATTTGGGTATCCTCACAGTACTCTGATCAGCAAGATGTTATCCACAGGTGGAGCCAGCTTCCTGTCTGACGGTGTTTCCACAGCAACCGGCCTGACTGGTAGAACTAACCAACTCCACAATGTCCCTGCTGCTGGGAAAATTGACCTAGGTGTAAGTGTGTGAGTGTTTGTGTTTGTTTGTGTGTATGCCTGCCCCACAGCCTCTTTGTCAAAATGATTTAAATGAGAAATAGAATAATCACAATTCTTGAATACTGTGACTGTGTTAAATGATCTCTTACAGTAGTAAAATAAACTTGTAAGAGCACCTGCAGGAGGTCCCAGCTGCAGCAGTGCAGTCTCTGTGCAGTCCTGCTGAGGAAGGTTTTTGTACGGCTGTGTAACACTGTGTGAACAGATCTTTGCTGTTGATGTAGTGGTTACCAAGACAGTAATAATCTGCTGCATCTTCAGCCTTGACTGCTGTGATGGTCAGAGTGAAGTCAGTCCCAGATCCACTGCCACTGAAACGCTCTGGGATCCCAGTCTGACGGGTATTTGCATAATAGATCAATAGTTTAGGAGCTTCTCCAGCTTTCTGTTGGTACCAGGCTAAGTAGTGCTTAGAGTTATACACATACACTGCAGGACTGGTCTTACAGCTCACAGTGACTGTCTGTCCAGGGAGAACAGATTTCACTGTTGGAGTCTGAGTCACAGTAACCTGTCCACTGGATTCTGAAAACAAGACAAATCAAAGGAATTTTAATTTCTTTTAGGTATTTTACACTTTTCTGTAAAGCTTATTTACACACATTTACTACTCTTCTATTGAAGCTCTTTAAATTTTAGATTAATTCTAAATTTATCCAGTTCTTTAAACTTTAACTTTTAAAAGTTAATATTGAGAAAGTAATGATAACAAAATAAAAAAATGAATTAGATAAGTTTTTTCTTTAATCCTCACCTTGAGCAAAGAGCCCCAGTGTCCCCAGCAGTAGAATCAGTGGCATCATTGTCCTGTGTGTGTCAGTGACTCTGAAAGGGCTGAACAGTGACTGATCCACACTGTGAGTCTTAAAGTATTTGGGGCAGTGAAACAGCACAGGTATGCAAAGCTCCTTCCTGTATGCAAATCCTGTCACAGACAGTTAGCAAAGACCTGAGCTGGGACAACAGGTGCAATATCTGCAAGTGTTAGGTCTGGTGTTATTTGTATTGAAGTGGAAATCTAATAAGTAAATTGATTCTTAAAATGTAGAGAGCTTTGCAAAAAATATATTGGTGCTTTTAGATAATATATTTCAAGGATGTAATTGCTGTGCTACAGTACGTGCAGAAAACAGTGCGTCAACAAAGTACACTGTTTAGGTTACTTTAGAAGACAATGTACCAAAACAATATATGCTGTCTGGGTCGTTAGAATTAGCCGAAAGTAACTGATAAGCTTTGAATAACAAATCTAGTGCTTCTTCTCTCGCTCTATGATGTAATCTGTTTTGTCTTAGGGAAAGGGGAAGTTTTAGAAGGGACAAAGCGCTGAGCTTTTTTACAGCGCAACGTCTTATAAAAACCCTGTACTGCTTGTAACAAATTGAGTCTCTGGTTGCACTTTGCAAAGTGGCAACAGGGCTCCCAATATTGCAATATTGAAATAAAGACCTTACTCAGGTGAGAACTCTCTCTTGTGGCTTCCTTGATAGTTAAATTTCCTCGACAGTATCTACAGTAATATGTAGTGCATGTACTGCTACAGATGCAGCCATTCAAAATGGGCGAGGTATTTCGCGGCATACCCCGGTGGGCGTGTCGCGGTATTACGCAGTGTCACGCGGTTAATCGCGCGTCATGTGACGCTCTGCCAGAAACTATCCGGCGTCACCTTGTAAAACAGCCAGGGGGAGCTTAACCTCTCGTGTACAGCATTTGAGCCTTTAATTTTGAACTGTGTATTACAGCATATTAATCATCCGTCATTAAAATGTTGGTATATTTTATGAAAGCAAGATTGCTCAGTTGGACAAAAGTACACAACCTACCTTTATCAGAAATATTTATGCATCAAAGCCTTTACTGAAGATATTACTAATAGTATTAATAATGGATGACTTTGGACAAGCTGTATACTCAAAGTATAATTTTTTAGCACATTTGTACAAGCACTTGGAATCTATCCAAGCAATACTTTGTCAGGCATTTTGTTTTACTTCAACGGGCATAAAAACTTCCTTGCTTTTAACAGGGCGTTTCATAATTTCTAACTACGAAAATGATTTAAAATGCAACACTTATCATTCAACTAGAGCTCAAAATATCACAAGGATCCTCAAGAGCACAGCAAAGAGTGTATTAAAAGACACTTGTATTTATCAACACTTTCGTTTCCGTATACCAGATTTTACGGAACCACTTCAGAAGGGTGTCAGCCAGTCAGATTCCAGGAATCGGTACTTTAAAGGAAAAAATACACACAGGTATTCCATTTCTCCCTAAACATTTTAAGCATCAAAGTATTTAACTAGCATGTGAAATAGCGTGTGAAAAAGTGGTAGTTTTAAGCTTTTCTGCCAATATAATATGGAATCGCGTATCTAAAGAATTTAATAACGGTATGATTATATTCGTGTACTGCGACAGGGCTGTGTAGGGCTGTGTAGGGCTGTTTCGCCTCCCTGTTCATGCGAGTTGTCTTGTAGCCTTCTGGTCTATGTGCCTGACTAACAACTGGCACGTTGTGTGTTTGAATCCAGCTGGTGCTGGACTTCTCTTTTAACAAACATTTAACAAACATTTCTTCGATTATTTGACAAATATGAACGATTACAATCTAATCCTTCCACGTTTGATCCCAAAATCCCAAGAAATATAAATCTTGACGGGTAGAAAGCTATGCTGAAAGTTTATTAAGACACTTAGAAGACAAAGATACTGTATCAATTTATGTTGCATTAGCCTGATTATGATTAAAAAACACATATAATTAAACACGCGTTTGCGATTTAAATCAGAACACGATTTAAATCAATATAAATGTTTATATTGTAACGCATACTGTCCAGCCTCCATTTCTCTATAAAAATTTACTCTGTTGCACACACACACACAATAGAAGCAGAAAGCAGAAGCAGGGACCGTTGTCAGAAGGGAAGAAGGTGACTATTCATTGTTATCAAAAATGACTTAGAATCGATCATGTTGCGATATTTTGAAATATAAAAGTCAATTGATTGTCCATAATATCGCTATTCTATTTTTTCGAAGAAATGTTTGTTAAAAGGAAAGTCTAGTACCAGCTGGATTTGAACACACAACCTGCCAGTTTTTAGTCAGGCACGTAGACCAGTAGGGTGCAAGACAACTCGCATGAACAGGGAGGCGAAACAGCCCTACACAGCCCTGTCGCAGTACACGAATATAATCATACCGTTATTAAATTCTTTAGATACGCGATTCCATATTATATTGGCAGAAAAGCTTAAAACTACCACTTTTTCACACGCTATTTCACATGCTAGTTAAATACTTTGATGCTTAAAATGTTTAGGGAGAAATGGAATACTGGTGTGTATTTTTTTCTTTAAAGTTCCAAGACCAGCTATATACTGTATGTTTATGTTCCAAAATTAATATCGTTTATGGCCTTCACACGCGTTACAGTATGCTCCTATTCTTTTTATGCTCAGCTACTAAGATTTCCCTTCAGTGGTAAAATTCAATATCTACAACGGGCACAGTAAAGACGTTTACAGTAAGTCTTTCTACGACAGACCAACGGACCACGAGTGCCCCTGTCGGTCAACCAATCACGTACCGCGGTACCCAACGTCATCTTGCGTCATGATACGCGTCACCGCAGCCAATTACCTGTGGTATGTGTCTGTACCGCGTGCTTTGAATGGCTGAATCTGTAGATCAGTACTCTGACGTTAGAGCCCTACCACATTTAAGCTGTGTATATACACCTCTTAAAAACAACATCTTTTTCTCTAAACATTCTGAAAGCACTGATCCAGCAGAGACTCGCCTTCCCCTGGAGGTCCTCTTGCCAGCACTTGGGCATCCCAGTCCTCCGCTGGCCTTGCTACAGACCCTGCTATTACTCTGTCTGTTTATTCCCAGTGAACTCTCCCCAGTGACCCTGCTGTCTACTTTCCACACAGCTCCTCTCGCGCTGGTCTCCCCACCTTCTCCACAGACAGGTCCCAGTCTGCAGACTGCAGCCTTCACTCGCTCCCAGCCCAGTCAGCCCACACATCTCTCACTCTCTGCTTCCTGTTCACTGCCTCACCTCCATCTCATCTCTCTGATCTCCCAAAGATCCCTGCAGTCCTGCACTTGGGGTTCAAGCTGTCATTTCACTGCAGGGCTTAATAGGGGCTGCAGCATAACAATGTATTGATAGAACACAAGAACATGCATAATAAATTATCAGTCTTAATAGAGTTTATTTGTGAAATGATCTTCTGTGATAAGAAAGATTGATCTTTCACTCAGGGATTACCAAGGTAAGACTTAATAACATCAGAGTTTATATATTTCACATATGTTAACTCTAATGATCTCATATCTCATAACATATATTGAATATAAAGGCTAAAATAATTACAAAAAAAGAATAAATCACATTTATTCTCACATACAAGTAAATATGCTTTCACTATCGTGAACTATCAAACGTGTGTCAATAAAATTTTTGGCATGCTTACATTCTTTTTGTGTATCTGAACTTCCCAAAGTTCTTATGATGGAAAGGCTATCTATTTTGTAGGACTTTGGAAAGATGTAATATTCTGGTTGGGAGACTTCCAGGATGTTCTACTTGTTATTCAAGATGCAGACCAGAAGCTTGGGGACCACATTTCAGGTGGGTTTGAATAGGGCTTTAGGGATATGACTGCCAATTGTGTGGTGATTCATAGGACTATTAATATATGATGACTGGTAAGTGTTATGGAGTGCTGTGTATTTTTTCCTTTAGTTCCTTCTCTTTAGTGTTCTATCTGTCCCTCTATTCCAGGTGTGGGCCAGACTGCACACATCCATTCTGACTGTGTGGTAATTGATGAGAATCCAGGCATCTAGACACACTGTATGATTCTATATGTGAAGAAGCTTCTGCTGTGCTAATTGCACTAATAGAGAGAGTTTTTAAAATAATTTTCAATCAGAACAATCCAATTGTTCATTATGATTTCATTGATGCATTTTCAAATTTTTAATCATACTATGTTAATCATCACATTTCATTGGAATATCCCTTACTGCCAAACTTTTATTAACTTTTTATTTCTGTATTTTGCTTGTGCAAAATCCTCTCTCCGTGTTCATATGGGTTTCCCACCAGGTGCTCCGGTCACCTCTCACAGTTCAAATACATTGTTAGAATAACTGGCTGCTGGGAAAATTGACCCCAGTGTGAGTGTTTGTGTGTCTTTTTGTGTCTATCTGCCTAGCAACTGACTGGCTTCTTATCCAGAGTGTATCCTGCCTTGCACCCTTTGCAAGTAATTCAAGTCATGTCGTTTTACAGAGGGTTCTCAATTTACATGAAGGTTCCGGAAACCCGTGTGTACTGTAAATTTTGTGTATTTTTAAACAAACGTTTCGTATTTAAAATTATGGTAAATGCTATAGTTGAATTCCGCATGCATAAGTTTGACTCTGCAGGAGTGGTCTTACAGCTCACAGTGACTGTCTGTCCAGGGGGAACAGATCTCAGTGCTGGAGTCTGAGTCACAGTAAACTGTCCACTGGATTCTGAAAACAAGACAAAACACAGGAAATACAGGAATTTAATAACTAGAATGCATTAATTTATTTTAGGTATTTTACACTTTTCTGTAAAGCTTGATGACAAGGTATATGCTCTATCAAAGTTTTAAAAAATGTTTAAGTCAGCACCTAGATATGTATTAAATCACACCCTGAGCACAGATGAGGTGTGTCCAGAGGAAGATGGTGATGAAGATCATTGTTGCTGTGGGTTATGTTGCCAATTCCAGCACTTTGTGTGTGGGGCTGGAGAGAGAGACATTGAACAGGGCATCTCTGATTTCATGTCATGGAGAGAATATGGGGTAGTGTGGCCTCTGGTGGCACAAAAGTGATTTCATTTTCTATGAAAATACATTTATAGAAACCTCCACTCAACACATTTTCTTTTAACCTAAACATGCAGCTTAGAAAACTATTCCTATACATTGAGTTTAGAAATGGAGCTTATGTTTGTCTTGACTGCCTGGGTAAAATGATCAAAGAAGGTCCAAGCTGCTCAGAGTTACAAGCCTCAGAGGAGGCTAGTGGGCCCATCTTGCTTTCTCAGTTAGCTAATTGGAAAGCTTTTGAAATCTCAGCTAGACCACTGCCGTTGCGCCCTTTCAGCCTGCACTTCATCTAGATTGCTCCAGTAAATTTCTTTGCTGCACTACCAATGGGCTGTCTTAAAAGTGACAGCTAAATAAACTGCTGATGTTTGATGATCCAAGATGCTCATCTTGTGTGTTCTTGAATAGGATCGCCTTCAACAATGCAGCTGATACAGCTTGTTCCACGCACCTACACTTCTGTGTGTAAAGAGTTGCCTCCTGTTCACAATTAAGCTTTTCTCAATCCCATTTCTTTCCCAATATTCAGCCTTGTTCCAGTTGTAGATCTTGACATTGAATGCTTGATAAACTAAGACCCTAGTATTTGATTTTTTTAATAGTCCTGATACCTGTTCCGTGTTACCTGTTTTCACTTTGAATAATGTCTGAAGTGCATTCAACTTCATTTAACATGTTTTTGCCTCAATATTTCACCAGAAGCTACTTTGCTCTCACACACAGGACAAGGCTAACAGGTGGTGAACCCTTTGCAGAAAGAACTCAAGAAAGCAAAACCTGTTTTGAAGTGCTTTATTTGTTTTAGCAAATGAACTGTACACCAGGTATATTGGAGTTGCTTTTCTAAACCAATACAGTTTTACATCTCCAGAACTCACTGATCTTGTGCAAGCCCTGAAAAACTCTGAGACCCAAACATCCCCCTGTAGCACCTGTTGTGTTTCCTGCTTTTAAATTAGATTGTTTTCCCCTAACACTGCATTCCCACCAAAGCATCTTACATCCAGTAGAGCAGCATGCTCCGTGGGTGTCCTGACATGAAAATAGAGTAAAGTTACAAATGGTGGGGTTTCGAAAATAGTGAGTAACAGGAAGTGAGCGAGCGAATAAATCAATAAGTAAAAAAAAATAATAGGCCCCAACTTGTAAGGATTTATTCAAGAATTTACCAGAGTGGTTGGTATAATTAGAAGCACTTGAATTATGTGTTCTCTAGCACATATTTCATGAAAACAGTAAAAATTCAGGCACACTGAATTAAACAAATATTAACAATGACAATACAAACTGTACACTACACACATCATAAACACACAACGCACAAGTTACTGTATTTACAAGTATACAGACTAGGCCTACATCCAGACCACCCAGATCACCCCAAACTTTTACTGAATACCTGGCTCTATAATAATGCCAATAGAGGCCAAAGGAGAGATAAGCTGCCTTCTAAACTAAATAGAATACAGCCTACACTTAGATCTCTCTCTGCACACCCAGATGCCACAGAATAAATGGGAGCCCATCTCACTATTCTAAAATGCACCTGATAAGCAGGAGAGGCAGTTTTAAACTGAGGGACTTTTCACTCAGGAACTCCAAGTTTCCTAAAAGCTACAGAATAACAAGCTGTCTTAGCAAGATTCAGATACGGAGCTCGAATCAGGACTTTTCAGATGATATTGAAGTAGGGACTCTTGCCTGGTACAAGTTTCAAGTTCTGACTATTTCTGTTCTCTTTCTTCTGGTGTCCTGTTTAATCCTTTCTGTCCTTCTCTTGATCGGAGCTTATATGGTGTCATTCTGGACTTTTGATTGACGCTTTACTCATTTACTCAGAGCTTAATTAAGGTAAACCAAGGTAAACTTTATGACTGCTTTGATCACAGAATCTGGACTCTCTATGTCTCAGCAAACATCCCCCCCTGCTTTGAAGCTGGAAATGTTTACACTGCCAGGTGTTACACACTTTATCTAGATTCTTAGATACCTCCACTGTAGACAACCTCAGTCTCTAAAAGTATTTACAAAAAACATGAATGCAAATTGTATTTATTTTAACACAGACAATTTTAATATATGTCATAGTATGTCAAGGATAATTAGCCCTAAATACAGTTTTGTAGCTGACTGACTGCACCACCATAAACCTTAAAGTAACAGACCCTGAAAGACTGTTACCTATCTGTCACTGAGAACACTGCTGAGAGAAAAGCTATTTTGTTTTCCTGTTTCTAGTTCAAAAATGGGAAAGCTGCTCCCTCTTAAGGCCATTCTGAGCTCATGTCTTTCGCTTTAGCATATTTGCTCCTGTACTGTGTGTTGATCTGAACCCAGACCGAACATCTCCAAGCTTGTAACTGAACAGCTCAGTGTCTCTAAATAAAGGGAACACGATTGAGAACAAAGGTGTCAGTTTGATTATGTCGATGTCCCATTAAATATGACCTTTGTGAGGAATTGATTATTTCAATATTTTTTGTAAAAAGAAAGTATTAAATAAAACCTAAAAAATAAGTTACCAGATTCCAGAGTCAGGATTACTGCCTGATGCATGCAGGCTGTGGGATAGGCTGTAGATGGGCCCTGTCACACCTCCTCCTCCCTATCCAACCCCCTCCCAAATCTTTCCACCCTTGTTGAGCCCCAGACAGTGCAGAATTCTCCTGCTGTAGACCCTGTTTTCTGGAGAAGCAGAGCTCTCTGCTGTCTGGGAAGTGCTAGTGATCTCTGAGTCCTCAAGTGACATGATCTCATCTAGGCAGGGGAAGAGCTGCTCTCAATGCAGTTACTTCATATTGATTGAGCTCAAGGGTTACTAAAAAATAGAAACATATATGTCACAAGTGACAACAGTTGAAGAATGGCGAAGGCTCAGGAGATTATTTAAGTTTGTACACAATATATAGTGGCCAGTGGTTTTGTCAGTTAAAGGCTGTTTGTCTTTCTCCAGTGTGTCTGTTTCCTCTTCCTAATCAAAGTCTTCAAAAGTAAAATATGGGGCAGGTGATGATTAAAAAAGTGTCACTGAGGGACGTACTGACCCCGTCCAGCTGTGGTAGGTCTGCAGATGTTCTCTGCTCCAGTTTTCTGTGGTTCCTGTTGATGAACCAGAGCAGCAGTTTTTTTATGGGTGTGTCAGTCCTGCTGAGGGAGGTTTTTGTATGGCTGTGTAACACTGTGTGAACACACCACCACTGTGGTAACTCTGACAGTAATAATCTCCTGCATCTTCAGCCTGGACTCCTGTGATGGTCAGAGTGAAGTCCACTGCCACTGAAACACTCTGGGATCCCAGTCTGATGGGTAGTTGCATAAGAGATCAAGAGTTTAGGAGCATCTCCAGCTTTCTGTTGGTACCAGGCTAGGTGATTATTACTATGCACTGCAGGACTGGTTTTACAGCTCACAGTGACTGTCTGTACTGGGAAAAAAAATCTCACTGCTGGAGTCTGAGTCACAGTAATCTGCCGACATAAAAATATATGATTAAGACAATCATTTTAGAAATAATAAAATATATCTGAGAGGCTTATTATAAAACTTTTCACATTTGAAACACTTAAAATGACATTTCTGCCAATTACAAATCTTCTTGTATTAAATAATTTGCTACTTGTCACGAGTACAGACAAGTGTCCATCTGAAGACACTGATAAAAGTAATTGTTGCTGTTGCCATTGAAGAAAGATGTGAAGACGGGGGTTTGAATTTAATCCTTTCTGTAGGGGGTTTAGACTTCTAAGTCACAAGCTGGGGTTTATGGCAGGAAAGGGGGTTAACTGATAAGGATTGCAGATGCAAGCTAGGAACCCCCCTGGGTGTAATGTTAAACTGACCATTTGCCCAGAACATCGTAAACTGGCCAAATACCATGAACCCCCCTCTTTACCATCAGACCGAGTGACGTCAGAAACGGAGAAGAAAACACTATATAACCCAAAAGTTTGTAACAGTACGTTGAACAATACTTCGGTTTTGTTGTTTCTTGCGGGAAACAAGACTTCGGCTTTATTGTTCCTTGCATGCAATAAACTCATCTGTTTTACTTCATCTCGGGATCAAGAACCTTATTTCTTCTGTTACAACACCATGAAGGGCAGTTCTCGGTCATGGAGTGTTAAACTCACAGGGCTATAAACACTCCCAGAGCATTGAAGCATGTTCAAGTTCAAATTCAAGTTCAAGTTCAAGTTTATTGTCATTACACTCATATACATGGTATATGGTATAACGAAATGCTATTATGTGCGGCCAATGCAAAGTGTCGTCCTTAATTAATTAGCCAAGCAGAGCTGTAAACACGTTTGTGCACTGAGGTCTGTGAAGAAATGTCTGCTGGAACCTGGTTCTGCCTCATTATCCACAAAAAACTAAACTTCCCAGCAGGACATGGCCACAAGACAGGATACACCCTGGACACACACAGACACAGACACACAAACATACTCAAACTGTAACCAATTTTCCCAGAAACCAATTAACTTACAAGTATGTTTTTGACCTGTGGGATTAAACTAGACCTCCCTGTAACGAATGTGGTGTCCATGAGGTAGAGGAAGGACACCATGCGTTGTTCTGAAAGTTTATAGGAGATTGTTGGCTACTTTTCCAAATCGCAGGGCCGAAGGTAGGACATCGAAGACCAGGGTTTCCATCAGAGGGGATCAAAGGCTAGATATCCAAATCTGAAGTGCTGAAGACGGAGTCGAGGGATGAAGGAAGAATATTCGAAGACCTGAGTATTAATCCGAAAGAGAATGTCTTGATAGCAACAGCAAGGTAGGAGCTCCAAGGGATAGAGGCTAATACCGAGTGCAGTCCTGAGGGTAATGAGTGTTTAAAAGCTTGGGAAGTGGAGGGTTTGTTAATTAATGTGGTGTCGTGATTCGATAATTGATCCGTGCGCTGGTTCTTGCTGGAATGACCCATAACAGTGGGCGGTTTAGCAAAAGGTCGTTTATGGTTGCTGGTGAACGTGGCAAATTCTAAACTTTTACAAAATCCTTACACACATCAGACCCTTTTTAGAATGACTCAGCGTCTCTGCAGGCTAGAGTACAATCTGTGTAGCAATATGTTTTGTTACAATCCAGGTCCTGGAATTCAGTGGCAAGGCGAGCTGTCAAGGGGGGGGCTGTCACAGGTGCAGGGCTCTGGTAGCTTCTGTAAACAATGTGTAGAGAGTTTCAGATGAGAGATGTACTGTAGACGACAATAAAAGGGCAGGTGGCAGAGAAGTGACACTCTGGGATAAGACAATCAATGGAGCCGCTGAGCAGGAGCTGGACACAGCAGTAAAAAGCAGAGCAGCTGAATCAGAGCTGTCTATGAAGGCAGAAAGCAGGGAAACTATGCAGAGGTTGCCTGGAGAGAAAACAAAAGTGTCCACTAGATCGATGCTTTTATTATTTTCTTTCTGAAAGGCCATACTGATATATGGAGCAGCCTGGCTCCCCTTAGTTTGCTATTGCCCTTCTGCCCAGGACATTTGGACACCCTAAGGACAATCATCAAATGACAGACCTGATCACATTCTAATCAGTCATCAACTATGATTTTATACTTTAAAAGTTATCATCCAACTAATTTCATTAGTTAACTCACTGGCTCCTCTTCTCTCTCCAACTAACTTGGTAAATCTGAATTTACCAACCACGTGATTGCAAGCAGCCCAGATCAGGACTTAACTTTTCTCCATGATGCCACATTAAGAGTGTAGTGTGCTCTCATGAGGCACCAGTTCTGTAGGGTCTGGGCATTTACTGGGACAATTATTAATTGTAGCAGTAAATCACAAAATGATTCTTTTAATGGCTTTAGAATCCAACGATATAACTCAATCCATGCGATATAACTCAAACAACGCACACACACAGGTACTAATACATGAGGATACATTTATTAATACTGTACATAGAATATGCATGTTAACCTAACAGATCTTATCGAGAGGGTTATCAGGATACAAAAGGTATATATTCAATCAGTTACAAAGAGTTACATATATCAAGAGGACATACGTTCAGTATATCATTTATTTAGACCATTTCGTAAATGAACTTGGTTACAACTTCTACATTAGATACTCAAAACAAGTACATAACTCTTAGGAATTAAATTGATATCAACTGGTTGGGATAACAATTGATTTCTCGAGCTGTAATGCAGTGAAGTTGAATACTCATCCAATCTCTGGGGATTCAGATCTCCTGCGGGCTCTCTGGCTTCGTGCCAGGCTGTGCTGTGCGGCTTGCGACGGTGCGCTGTTGATGCCCTGCGCTGCTCTCTGATGACCAGCTAGTTAGTTTTGGCTGAAACTAGCAAGAGTTTGTGCAGAGGAGAAAAGATGACTGTGGGTCCCAGCAGGTCAGGAAGAGGACCGGTTCGTTCCTGATGAAGCGCTAGCTCTGAATAGTGATTCAGCTGTCCACAGTTCCGACCTGTTCACGAGGCCTGCTGCTGATGCTAACCTCGGGTGGATCCTCTGGTTACTCTCTGGCAATCTCCGCTCTCGACTCTTAGAACAAAGGAAAGTTCTGGCACTCGGACACACTGGCCGTTCCGTGGTTGTCCGGGCTGAGTCTCAGGAGGCGCACTGTGAGAATGTCCTGCCCTTGGGAGCCTTTCTGCTCCTGGGCCGTCCTGCCCTGGAATTGTCTCGCACCCCTGGAATTCTCCTTAGAATTCTCCTACTGGAATATTCCGAATAGTTGTCCTTCTCCAGGCTCTCTGTTGCCTGTTTTTACCTGGAGGAACTTCAGCTTGTTCATTGGCTGAAAGTTTAATGGGCATCAGAGTCCCACGTGGGTTACTCGGCCCTACCAGTCCCTGATTGGTTGATCAAGGTGAGATATGATTCACTTACTCCTGACACCTAGGAATGCAGTCCAGATGTCCATCTGGTACTCCCTAGACAGATAGGCGCCAATGGATGACCATTGATCATGATAGCCAGGCTTAGCTAAGTGCATCCCCCTTTGGGAGCTGTCCCTTATCAAAAGAAAACATATTTAAATCAGCCTGCATGAATAGTTTCTCTGTGGCTGCACCACAGAGATGAAGAGAGAGATGGGGCCTCATTTGGGAAAGCACAGCAACACTTAATTCTGGCTTATTAACAAGCATTGCCGCTACAAGAGTTTAAGTCGGTAAAAAACAGAATTCTGTCCAAAATACTGTTACAGCTTAAGGTGACTTAGACACTGATAAGAGTAAGCACTTCTAACTTCAAAGAGAGAGAGGATGTTTGCTGAGGTGTGCGAGGTCCCTTGAGCAAAAACAATGGTTAATAAATAAAGTTTACCTTAGTATACCTATGGAAGTTGTGGATTAATGATTGGTAAGGAGCAGCACAGTAAGAGACAATATAAGATCACATTAAGAGATGCAGAGGAGAGAAGCCAAGGAGGCAGAGAGAAGGGACAAGAAAGGAAGAGGAGAGAGACAAGAGGAGAGAGAAGTCCAGAAGAGTTGGGACTTCAAGCTTGTGCCAGGTGAGAGCCCCTATCTCTTGATCATCCAAAATCAAACCGGACTGGAGCTAAGTATTTGAACCTTGTTAGAGAGAGCTTTCTATTCCGTGTTTTTGGGAACTTGGGTTTCCTGATTAAAAGAGACCTCAGTTAGAAACGTCTTTCTATATATTTCAATAACTATAGGAATATAGGCTCCCATTTATTTTTTGGCATCTGAAGTACAGAGAGAGAGATCTAATTGCAGGTTGCATGGTATTTAGTTAGAATGCAACTCATCTCCTATGTGGTCTCTGTAGGCATTAAGAGTTTAACTCCTTAGTGAACTCTTGTTTTTATGTCCACTAACAGACATAATTTCCCTTGCATTTAACCGACCGTTTGATAATGTAACAACCACGTGGTTCAGTACAGAATGGAGCAGGTGTAGGACTCAGCAAAAGGGATTAAACAACACAATTATTAACCGGGGAAAAGTACATACACAGGGACAGGGGTTACAGTGCTGCACCTACACTAACACATACACGGAAGGGAAAAGGCCGTCTCACAGCCTTATATACAGTCTGGTTCCCCTGAGTCCCACCCCTCAGGCGCTGTTCCCAGCGTACGCATGGACAAAGGCCATTAAAGCACCCTGCGTGGGAGCTACTTTTCTAATGATTCTGTTCATATCTGCATACAAATGGCAAGATTTCATTATGACTAAGACCCCGGTCAAAATCAAATCCGCAGAAATTCTGCAGAGGTTTACATTGACACAATCATTAAACTGAAAGTGCCAGCCAAGTTCACGTTAGCTTCTACTGTACATGCGTTCAATGCACAATGTAACAGGGTGTGCATACAGTGAAGTAATTATTACCATTTCGTGGGATACATATCTCAGAATTACAAGATAAGGGAGGATTATTTTCCTTGGTGGCAACAATACGCTTCCATACAAATGTCAGCAATGGGAGAACTGAGTTGACTATTGTTGGAAATGAAGCCGTTACAGCAGAGACTACTATGACCTGTTCTCCCTCTTGTGGTCAATATAACTACACTCTGTTTCCTGTGGTTCTGTTTGATTAACACATCTGAAGAGAGAGAGAGAGATAAGATATCACTTTATTGGCCATATACAATTTCTTGCATTAACAATTTGTCTTTTCACATACCCAGCTTGCTCTCCATGAGACACACAGACAGGGAGAGAAGCATGGGGTCAGAGCATTGTTTACATAATAAAATAAAATAGAAATACAGTACACTAGTTATGATGAAAATATTGAAATATGTATTTTTGAGGGTATTTATTAGTTATAATGCAAAGTAACGAATTATTATTATCAATTTCATAGCCTATTAAGTTTGATACTTAAATACATCTACATATCTTTCTGTGTGTTTATTACACAATATTAATAAATTATGTAAAAACTCAGCTCTGTTCATTTTAATTGTAGCAGCTCTGCAGCTGTTCTTAGCCTCAGACCTCTGTGGTTCCTGTTGATGAGCCAGAGCTGAGGGAGGTTTTCTTACAGACATGTATCACTGTGTTACGAGCTGCTACTCGGCTGATAATCTCCTGCATCTTCAGCCTGGACTCCAGTGATTGTCAGTGTAAAGACTGTTCCAGACCCACTGCCAGTGAATCAGTCGGGAACCCCAGAATAACGGTTTGTTGCAGCATAAACCAGGACCATTTCATTTCAAAAGATTTGGATAAAACTCAAGAGTAGGTGTTTGCATGCAGATATGAAAGTAAAAAAATAAACTACTATATAAACATAAAATGGAAAACACTGAGCTGGAAGAGCTGGCTGCTTACTGTATGAAATAGACCTGGATGTTGTGAGGAAGCAATAAAAAAGGCAAACGCAACTTTAAGCTATACAGTATACTCACATATGTAGTATTCAAATCAAGGGATGTTCTGTTAAAACTAATTAGGCCTCATTTACAATACTGAACACAATTTAGGTCATCGTGTACCAGTAAACATATTGCTACTGTACTCTGGAATCAGTCCAGAGAAGAGCATCCAGATGCAAGACTATGGGGGAACTTTATACAAGTTCTCAAAACCTTCAAAGACATTGAAAAGGTCGACATAGCAGGCAAACCAGAGGACACAAGGGGGAAATATGTGGAAGTGCATTTCAATCCAGGAGCAGAAGGCATTTCTTTGTACGGAAGATTGTGGGAAAATGGAACAAGCTTTCTGGTCACCACCAGTGTGTAGCCCCTACCTAGCCAGAGTCTGCCAGTACACTCACCACAGATCAACTATTAGTGGGGAGGAGAGCAGAGTGATGAAGACAGTTCAGAGATGGGAGTTATTAAAAAGACATGATTGGTAAATTTGTCCAGGACAGTGGGGTAACACCTTACACTTTTCGAGAAACACCCTGGGATTTTTAATGACCATAGAGAGTCAGGGCCTTGGTTTAACTGTTTGTCTCATCTGAAGTACAGCACCTTTTTACAGTACAGTGTCCCCATTAGTATGCTGGAGCATGAGGACCCACACAGACTACAGGGTGAGTGCCCTCTACTCTTTAGAAAAGTACGCTAACTTCTGTTTTAAAGAAAACTTATTTTTTCAATTTCAATTTTTGAGTGCAACTTATATTTTGATAGATATGATAGAGGGATGACTTATTAGCTTGGGTAATTTTATATATATATACCTAGTTGTTGTGAAGGAACCTACATTCTTGACTGAACTGCACAGCTGGGGTGTTCCTAAGAGACTGATAATTAACTAGGTCTGTGCAGGGATAATTAACTGATAATTAGAGCAGGCAGAAGAGAGCCGGAGTGTCTCTTTGGGATAAAGACCAGTGAAAATAGAGGCAGAAAAAAAAGTTATACTGAAACAGGTGTTATTTTTTGGATGTTCTGAGGTTTGGAATAAATCCTGCTTCATTACTCTTTAGGTAAAAGAATGTTTAAAACATATTTTTTTTAGGATTCCAGTAAAGACAATAGTTTTTGTTTTTCATTAGTATATTGAGGAGAATAAGTGCTCAGTTGATGTGTGACCTGTTCATTCTATTTAAAAATCCTGTAGGGACATCTAGAGATGAAACTGAGAACTGACAGTGAGCTGGTCGCTGGAGTTAATCCAATAAATCAGTGGTTCTCAAACTATGGTATGCGTACCGGAGCGCCCCCAGGTGGTACTGTAGAGGACTCTGGAAATTTGTTGTGTGCACTGAAAAATTGGGAATTAAAAATTGAATAATTAAAAAATTATGTGAATGTTTCATCTGAAATTTACTTAATCGGTTTCAGAAAGCTTGAGACAGGTTTTTACATTTTCTATTTTAATAAAAATAGTTTGTGTGTCAAATACACAGCCTATGCACTTTAGTGACGTCCATGCAGCGTGTGCTAATGCTTGAGTATTTATACTCCTCTCGAGCGTTCAGAGACACAGTTTAGCACCACATTCACCAACAAAAGTGATGAAAAATGAATACCTCGCAAAAATCAAGTATTATGTCATGGCTGAAAGGAGTAGATGCCAAGAGTACTGTTGATACTGGCTCCGATAGATCACGCACACCCATTGAGAGTGAGGGGTATTATACATCGGCCACTAGGGTTTTACCATATTTGAACATAAAAAAAAGAGGACACCCTGAGAAACTTTCCTATTGCCTTTGTAGCGGAGCTAGTGTGGTGACATCAGCGCCCTCACTGCGCATAGCAGGGACCTCAGCTGCCTGGGCTGAGGGAGGTCTCCTTTAGCTCACGCGGTTGGTGCCCTGTTGTGGTATGCTGGAGACCCGGGTTCACGCCCCAGGTGTGTGGGATGGAACAGGTGGTGGGGGGCATGACCCGCACAGAACCGCGACGATCTTACCTTATCAGGGAAGGGGGTCAGGATGGAGACAGTTTTCAAAATATCCCACTTTTTATGTTCATTGGTAAAGTAACTGTGATGATGTTTAACTGTGTGAAATGCATAAGTCCCCTCTCCTGCAATAACAGAATCCTCTGTTTTGCTGCCAGATTTGACAAAATAAACTGTTAATTTGGTTGACGAACTCTCGCCTCGAATTGCCTTTTTGTGTTTGACCGAGTCCACATGAGTTTGCAAGTCAAGTACACCTTTATTTGCCATGGAGACAAAAGTACCAGGCTTACACAACAAACAACTTCCCTGTCTTCTCTGCCACTTCAAAAACATGGAAATTTATTTTTTAATTCTGCTGTGAATTTACACTTTCGCTTTGGCATTGTGTTTGAGGGTAGGAAAACGAGAAACAAAATGGAAAGCCTTTTGATGAAATGCTTCTGCACTGCACAGACTGAGTAAAGACACTGATACTGATGCCCAATTCCGTTCTCTCATGGCATAATCATAAAAATAAAACATGTACAGGATGAAAACTGAATGATAACGTAGGTCACGAAGTGAACTAGAGAAGTTAAGAAATTCTCTCGCTCTCTTTCTAACCTCCTCATCTACTATCTTTAAAACTTTTGTTAATTATTCTTCATGGTGAAAATGAAGCACTGGCACTGCTAGAAAATGAATCACTAGCACTGCTAGTGTTAGCAAGCATCTGAAAACGGCCACAAGGTGGTACGATCTAAATTATCTAAGTGCTCAGTACTACTTTTATTATATGTGTGTGTGAGTGTGTGTGTGCACGTTCTTGTTGGTCATTGTGATTTTCTGTGGTTCCTTTGAGAAGATGACTTGTAGGTGGTACTTTGGTGCTTTGGTACTTGGTGGTACTTGGTCCAAAAAGTTTGAGAATCACTGATACAGACAAACTGTACATACTGTATACCCAATCACCCTCAGAGATCAGGATCCCAGTATAACGGTTAGTTGCTGCATACAGATGCAGCCATTCAAAATGCGCGGGCGATACCGCATTATTTTCCGGTACGCTGTACGCAGTCTACCGCAAGCTACCGGTAAATACCGCGAGTTACCGGTAAATATCGCTAGTTACCGTAAATTCTCCTATAATGCGACAAGCAAAATAATTGTATCCGGAATTTCCGCAAGGTGGAGCTAATAAAGCTCAACCTCTCATGTTTGAGCTGTGGCCATCAGTCTTTAACGAAGATATTACTAATAGTATTAATAATGAATGACCTTGGACAAGTTGTAAGTGTAAACTCAAAGTATTGCCCTGGTCAACATTCTTTTTTTCATTGACCGTCTTTGTAAAAGTAACACCACAGCATTTCGCAATCACGCATTTGTTTTCAATCATGCAAAGTACAGTGATTCACCATGCCTTTCACATGCTCATAAAAGGATGGATTTAGGAAAATAAACATATTACCGTATGCAAACTGTACTGTATACAGTATGTATATGTATATTTAATGTCTTAACTCTGCCAGATTAAGTATTGAATATTCATATCTAATTTTACCACTGAAGGGAAATCTTAGTAGCTGAGCATAAAAAGAATAGGAGCATACTGCAACGCGTGTGAAGGCCATAAACGATATTAATTTTGGAACATAAACATACAGTATATAGCTGGTCTTGGTACTTTAAAGAAAAAAATACACAACAGTATTCCATTTCTCCCTAAACATTTTAAGCTTTGAAGTCTTTAACTAACGTGATACCGGAGTCAACAAGCATACTTTTAGAATTTGATTAATAGGGAATATAATATGGAATCGCGTATCTAAAGAATTTAATAATGGTATGATTATATTCGTGTACTGCGACAGGGCTGTGTAAGGCTGTTTCGCCTCCCTGTGCATGCAAATTGTCTTGTAGCCTACTGGTCTAGGTGCATGACTAACAACGCCCAGGTTGTGTGTTCGAATCCAGCTGGTGCTGGACTTTCCTTTTAACAAACATTTCTTCGAAAAAATAGAATAGCGATATTATGGACAATCAATTGACTTTTATATTTCAAAATATCGCAACATGATCGATTCTAAGTCATTTTTGATAACAATGAATAGTCACCTTCTTCCCTTCTGGCAGCGGATCCTGCTTCTATTGTGTGTGTGTGTGCAACAGAGTAAATTTTTATAGAGAAATGGAGGCTGGACAGTATGCGTTACAATATAAACATTTATATTGATTTAAATCGTGTTCTGATTTAAATCGCAAACGCGTGTTTAATTATGTGTTTTTTAATCATAATCAGGCTAATGCATTTCTACATTTTCTGTATGAACCAGCTTAGAGGTTCATACAAAAAGACAGCTTGTGTTTAAATTGAGTGTAAGGTAATTTTACTTACACTCAATTCCCTTACACAAAGCAGAAGGGAAATCTTCTGTATTAATAATGAATGCCCCTTATGCAAAACCCTTATGCAAAACCAAACCCTCCTCCCATCCCAGTTTACCCTCTTTATCATCCTCAAAATCTACCTCGATTTTCAACTTACTGTAAAGCATTACTGCTTACTGGGTTTTTGAGGGGGAGGTGTCTTTCGCTGGAAATCTCGCCTGCCTCCACTACTCAACCCCCTCTCTCCCGGAGTGCTGGCTGTGACGAATTAAACCGGTTTCAAAGGTATTCAAAGTAGGAAGTACAGTGTTAAGTGGTAGCTGGGCTACTCCCTCAATAGAATCAACCAGAGCTCGAAATATCACAAGGATCCTCTAGAGAACAGCAAAGACTGTATTAAAAGAATCGCGTATCTCAAGAAATTAGTAAGATATTATATTCGTGTAATTCGTATAATTATATAATCAGTTTCGATGATATGGTTGAATGATAAGTGTCGCAGTTTAAATAATTTTCATAGTTAGAAATTATGGAACGCTCTGTTAAAAGCAAGGGAGTTTTTATGTCCGTTGCAGTTCTTTTGCAACATGAATATAATTATATCGTTATTCATTTCTTGAGATACGCGATTCCATATTATATTCCCTTTTAATCAAATTCTAAAAGTATGCTTGTTGACTCCGGTATCACGTTACTTAAAGACTTCGAAGCTTACAATGTTTAGGGAGAAATGGAATACTGGTGTGTATTTTTTTCTTTAAAGTACCAAGACCAGCTATATACTGTATGTTTATGTTCCAAAATTAATATCGTTTATGGTCTTCACACGCGTTACAGTATGCTCCTATTCTTTTTATGCTCAGCTACTAAGATTTCCCTTCAATGGTAAAATTCAATATCTACAACGGGCACAGTAAAGACGTTTACAGTAAGACCAACGGACCACGAGTGCCCCTGTCGGTCAACCAATCACGTACCTCGTCATATTGCGTCATGATACGCGATACCGCAGCCAATTACCTGTGGTACGTGTCTGTACCGCGCACTTTGAATGGCTGCATCTGTAGATCAGGAGTTTAGGAGCTTCCCCTGGTTTCTGCTGAAACCAGGATAGCAGTCATTGCTTGAAGTGCAGAAGGCTACTTCACTGCTGGTCTTACAGCTCACAGTGACTGCCTGTCCTGGAGTTACAGATTTCACTGCTGGAGTCTGAGTCACAGTAATCTGTCATCTGGATTCTGAAAAGAATAAAAACATTTTATTTTTTTGTATTCATTACCAGCATTATATGTTTTGCCAGGTACAATGAATTATACAGTACTTCATTTGCATTTCCCTAAGAAAACTAAATAATGAAATAATATCTTACCCTGAGTGCAGATGATGAGTGTCCAGATGAAGATGGTAATGAGACTCATTGTTGCTGTGGGTTCTGTTGCCATGAAGGGCAGCTCTCAGTCATGAAGTGTTAAACTCACAGGGCTATAAACACTCCCAGAGCACTGAACCATGTGCTGCCAATGTAAAGTGTCTCTTCTATGCAAATTGTGTTCCTTTGTCTGTAGAAAATAGAGAAGTGCAGCTCCTGTAGTTGTTAATTAAAGCAGTGTGTTTTCTTCACCTTCTTCCATATAAATCCTGTGCCAGGCCTGTCATTGTGATCTGTATGGAAGCCCGTTTCCGCCAGGGAGTAAAAAAAAAACACGCTATGGTATCTCAGAATTCTGACTTAGTAAGTCAGAATTGCGACTAAGTATCTCAGAATTGCGACTTAGCAACTCAGAATTCCGACTTAGTATCTCAGAATTGCGACTTAGCAACTCAGAATTACGACTTTATCTCACATTTGTGACTTCGAAATAGCCATATTTCATTGTCTGTCCTTTTGTTATTGTAACAGATTCGGGTTCTAGGGCTTGTGCCCTCGCCGCTCCCACCCTTGTTCGTGCCTCGCTGCACTGGCTCGAACCAGGGTCTTGCCAGCTGAGCTAAGGAAGACCTTCTTTTTTAAGTAAAAAAGGACATAAAATGAAAATACGTAAAAAGTATGTTTCAGTTTTTATAATTGTGAATTCTTCTGGATGTGAAGTGTCTATTTCTGTATCTTATTTCATATTCTGTCTACATAAATAAAAACTATTTTTAAAAAGCCCACAGTGCACTAATCCATCTGGGTACTATGGAAGCCTCACTGGCGGAAATGGGATTCTATAAAAATTTGTGTAATTAATTTGATTTTTATCAGGCCACTGTACAAGACAAGTCTTCAGGCTTATAGATCCTATGATCCTGTACGATTCATGAAAATAGTGTAACGGAACGGCCGACATACAGGTTGTACGATCTGGTTGCAGTGTAGTGACGGCACCGCCCTCCCCTGCGCATAACAGGGATGCTGGCCGCCGGGGTTAAAGAAAGTGTTCTGTAGCTACGCTGGCAAGACCTGGGTTCGAGCCAATGCAGTGAGGCACGAACTAGGGTGGGAGCGGCGAGGACACATGCCCTAGAACCCGAATCCGTTACAATAACAAAAGGACAATGAAATATGGCTATTTCGAAGTCGCAAATGTGAGATATAAAGTCGGAATTCTGAGTTACTAAGTCGGAATTCTGACTTACTAAGTTGCAATTCTGAGATACTAAGTCGGAATTCTGAGTTGCTAAGTCGCAATTCTGAGATACTAAGTCGGAATTCAGACTTACTAAGTTGCAGTTCTGAGATACAGTCGGAATTCTGAGATACAAAGTTGGAATTCTGACTTACTACGTTGCAATTCTGAGATACTAAGTCGGAATTCTGAGTTGCTAAGTCGCAATTCTGAGATACTAAGTCGGAATTCCGACTTACTAAGTCGCAGTTCTGAGATACAGTCGGAATTCTGAGATACAAAGTCGGAATTCTGAGTTGCTAAGTTGCAATTCTGAGATACTAAGTCGGAATTCTAAGTTACTAAATCGCAATTCTGAGATACTAAGTCGGAATTCTGAGATACCATAGTGCTTTTTTTTTACTCCCTGGCGGAAACGGGCTTCCATAGATCTGAGCTGGGAGCAGAGGTAGGACTTGAAAATAGATGGTTTTCCTCTGTTTTGCATCATTCATTAATCACAGGGTTTTGAGAGATGAGAAGGAAGGGCTTTCTGTTTGATCCCTGACTGAATTTAAAAGAGACATTGAGCAACATGAGACCCCACTTGTTGAGGGCCAGGGAGAGATCATTACATCTCCCTCTACTGGGAACTGTGGGGAGAGCATTATCATTTTAACACTGCTCTCACGATCTCAACCCAGGAGGAGGAATTTCTCACACAGCCTGCTCTCAGCCTCCAGGGGACAGCAGCTCCCTGTAGAAGAGAGCAGGGACGTGTAGCCTCCAGTCGACAGCAGAGGGAGCTACACTGAGGGGCTGTTCTTTCCACTTGCTGGAGAGTTCACACTTTCACACACTGGTCTGATGAAGTGGTTTTGTTACAGTATATACAGGGAATTCAAGGTGGAGGTTGCTGTTGGGTGTTGAAGATCCTCCCGAGGAAAGTTTTGCTTTAATAAAATTCCTTGTACTGTTATTATTCTACAATAAAGAATAATTATTTATTCTACATCTACATCTGCTGCTATCTGCAGCTGAATGTTTTCTGTGTGTTCCCTCCTTTTATACCCCAGGGAAACAGTAACCTGTTGGAGGCCTCTATATACGCTTGGACACATTAATTGTAATTGCAGAGTGTGGAACGTTATTGTTGATTTAATTTTGTTGGATTTCATTTTAAAAAAGAGATATTTGCAGTATTTAAAGAAGTATTAAAATAAGTCTTTGCCACAGCCATTAGACTCCTATACTCTTAATTAACCAGCCCCCACTCACACCCCACTATTTCTGCACTGAGCTCACAATACTGTCTCTGCTTGGTTTTTGAACACTGCTGCTGTCTGAATGCTGGACATTACAGTGGACATTACAGTGGACATTACAGTTGTTATACTCCATTATACTACTGTTATTGTATTCTGTATTAATCACATGCAGATTCCTGCCAACTACAGTTTTATTTATTTTTTCATTTTATACGGCTTCTTACCATTACTGTATGCTGTTGGCACACATGCCATTATGTTCCTGTCTCCATCAATATGTGCTGTCATCTGTTATGTCATGTGTTATGTGAGGAAACAGGCAAGTAAGCAGTTTATTGTACTCAGGTATATATGACACTAAACTTGAACTTGAGGTGTGAACAGAAGCGACCCTTGTGTTTTATGGGAATCAATCAATTTTTAATCAAAAACAATTTGATTTTTTTAGTGCTATTAGTGTTATAGCATTGCATTTTTAGAATAGATTAAATAAAGCTACAATATCTTAAAAATAAAATGTCTGTCATATGATGTTGATCGTTCCTGTTTTATCTTGGGTATGAATATAGCTAGAGCCACTGTGTCTAATTGTGGAACTCCATATTACTACAGATATGTCATTCATGAAATTCAGTGTGTTTGTGTGCATTTGAGTTCTATTTCATTGTCTTCTCTCTCAACACCTGCAGTAGGTCCCAGCTGCAGCAGTTCATTCGCTGTACAGTCCTGCTGAGGGAGGTTCTTTGTACGGCTGTGTAACACTGTGTGAACACATGGTTACTGCTGGGGTAGTGGAAACTCTGACAGTAATAATCTCCTGCATCTTCAGCCTGGACTCCTGTGATGGTCAGAGTGAAGTCAGTCCCAGATCCGCTGCCACTGAAACGACTTGGGGTCCCAGAGTTTAGTTTATTTACAAGAAAAATCACAAGTCTAGGAGCTGCTTCAGATTTTTGATGGTACCAGGCCATGTGTTCACCATTGCTGTCACTGTAAACCGGACTGCTGGTCTTACAGCTCACAGTGACTGTCTGTCCTTGGAGAACTGATCTCACTGATGGACTCTGAGTCACAGTAATCTGTCCACTGGACTCTGAAAGGAACAACACAGAACAAGAAACAATAAAAGTTTTACTAGAATATTGTCCAAATATGTAGTACAATATGTGTTTACATATATCTTCCACAAAATCTTTCTGCTGTATATCATTCTTACCTTGAACGCAGAGAAAGACAACAGAGATGAAGATGGTGATGAAGGTCATTGCTGCTGTGGGTTCTGTTGCCATGAAGTGCAGCTCTCAGTCATGAAGTGTTAAACTCACAGGGCTATAAACACTCCCAGAGCACTGAAGCATGTGCTGCCAATGCAAAGTGTCTCTTCTATGCAAATGGTCTTCTTTGATAGGGAAGGATATTTAGCCAAGAAGAGCTGTAAACAGATTTTGTGCACTGAGGTCTGATATGAAGACATGTCTACTGGAATCTGGTCCAGCATCATTCTGAATGTTAAAGTTAAACAACGTTTTTGCATCTTTATTACAGGAGTCACTACAGATAACAACCCCCATGCCCACATTTAACTCATGTTTTCCTGAAAAGGTAATCCATTGTTTCTGATGAAGTTCAGTTTGGGATCTTGTTCTATTCTAACAGCATGTGACATTAACTGAGATAATTTGCACACTGTTGTGTTTAGTTGAGACTCACAGTGTGGATGAGTCACTGTTCAGCCCTGTCAGGGTCACTGACACACACAGGACAATGATGTTGTCATGAAGCGTTTTTCAGGACCCAATGCAGACGATAGAATCTGGAAGGGAGTGCAACAAACACGGGGAAAGAGACTAGGATCATTGCTGGAAGATGAACAGGGGGACTTGACAACTGTGCACTGGTGCTTGGGGGGGGGGTGTGGTCCTAGGCAAACAGGTCCAAAGGGAGTCCGTAGGGGAAGCCAGGGTGATCAAAAGGTCCAGAGCCGGGCAATCCATCCATGAATGACAAGACAAAAGTTAAAAGCCGGAGCAGGATCCAGCAAAGTGTTGGGGGAAATAAAGGGGTAACGGGACCAGACGCTCCCAGTCACAGACCCAGAAGGTCAGAATGCCATTGTGAAGCCTATGTCATCGGGCCACTCCTAGACTCTCTGGTTGGTGGGCTTCCGGGCATCCATCCTCCAAAGCTGAGCCCAGAATGGTAGGAGTGTCTGGAACAGGACGCAGGTGCAATGAACAGAAACAAGACAGAGCTGGATCACCCTTAAGAGGGGAGGCTTACGATCGAGACAGATGCCATTGATTCTACTGCTGGAGACACTGCGGCAATTTGATCAATGAAGCTTTGAAACAAAAAATCAATCTAACATTGTTTGACTTTAGTTCTATTATCTTAATACTAACATATATCTTAATCATAATTGGTCAATTTAAAAAATGAAATAAGTAGAAATTTATAAAATGTGCGTTTTCAGGCAGTTCACTACACGACTGTGTACAGAAAGAATTAATTCATTATTGTTTCTATTTCACCTCCAGAGTCCAGTGGGCAGATTGTTCTCCAGCTCAGACTGTTCCCCCAAGAGAAACTGTCTCTATCAGCTGTATAACCAGCAGCTCTCTTACTATTGGCAGTATCGACCTCTTGCACTGGTACCTGCAGAAACCTGATCAGGCTCCACAGCTCCTGGTTTATTACACAACAAACTGGTATTCTGGGGTTCTGAATCGACTGACTGGCAGTGGGTCTGGAACAGCCTTTACATTGTCAATCACCGGAGTCCAGGCTGAAGATGCAGGAGATTATTACTGTCAGCAGAGTAGCATCTCGTAACACAGTGACACACATCTGCACAAAAATCTCCCACAGGAGCTGCTCTTTTTCATCAACAGGAACCACAGAGGACTGAGGTTGATAACAGCCACTGAGCTGCTACGGGTGAACTGAACACTATTGGGTTAATTAGGAAATCAGTAATACATATTACAAATGCAACATAAACTTGAAATTTTGTATCTATATTACAGTGTGAAATATATTTCCTGAAGAGTTTTAAATGCACTTCTCTGGTGACATAGCAATTATTTGAATACCCATGTGCTGAAAAAAAAAAAACCAACCTGGTCTCTGATACTGTAGCTCTCCAAGAGGATGACCAGCTGAAAAATCTATCTGTCCATGTCCAACACATCAACATCTGCTGTTCAGAGTCAAAGACTAAACGTCTTTGTCACCAGTGGACACAATCATCCAGAACAGTGGACGTCACCTTCATCCTTGTGATGCACTCATGCTTCAGCCTGTTCCTGAGAGCTGATTTACTCACCAGTGTCTTGTTGACTTTACTCAGACCTTACTTGCTGTACAGAGTAGTGAGCTGTGCTCACTCTCGAGTAATTGAGAGGGAGTTTGAAGAATAAATATCCTGTATTGAATCCTATGCTGTCTGTGCTACACTGTTGACTCTGGGAGATCTGACAGCCTGTGTGGGGATAAAGTGTGAGTATGAGGCGCCTTGAATTGCTAAGTGGCATAGTCGGCTACAGTTTTGTGGGTTCAGTATCCCATGCAGTATCCCAGGCATTGTGGGTTCAGTATCCCAGTCAGGAATAATAAATGTTCGAGTAGAGAGTTGCTTCAGTGTGTGATCTGTAAGAGATAGAGGTTTAAAACACATTCCTTTGTAAAACTACTTATTTGATATTTAAACAGGTGTGTCATTAGCACAGGTGCAATTTGTATCAATGAGTTCTAAAGAAATCCAAAGAAAAAAACGAGCCTCCAGATCTCACAGAACCCTGAGAGTCCAGAGACCCTGCTGGCTTCCAGGACACAACAATGGCCACAAGGTGATGCTCATAACTTAAGTGAGTTTAAAATTAGTATCTACTTTTAAAAAAGAGAGGATTCCACGTCAAATACTTGCTGGAACGCCACATACAGAAAACTTAGTAAAGTGTAAGAATGTTCAAGTTTTTAACTGATTTAGGGACAAACTGTTAATATTACTGCTTTAGAGCACTAATTCATTGAGCTTTGAAGGCAACACACATTAAAGTAAATAACCAAACCCTGACAGATTGCACCTGTTCTTCCAGCTCTTTTCACAGGCACAGGCCTGTGTGTGACAGGATTTGTATACAGGAAGGAGCTTGGCCGCCTCACTGCTCCAAACAATTTAGGACTCATAGTTTTCCTGCATCAAAGTTTAACTCATTCAGAGCACCCTAAATTACAAACTGCAAGCGTTTCATTTTGAGCTGAAGACCCTCACACCTGAAGAAGGACTCACAGCCAAAACGTTGCATTTTCTCTCTTCTCTTTACAGCATGGAATAAACCTATTACTTCAGCCACAGCGCAAGGTGAACGTGCTACAATATAATAGAGAGCCCCCATTAACCCCATCTTGATTAAAATGGAAAATGCGTTTTTAATAAAATGCTTTTATTGATTCACGATCTGAATCAGATTTAGAAACAGCCTGTTAATAAAATTGTTGCAATTTCAATCCATTGAAAAAAGAAAATGAGCATGTCTGATGGTCATAAATGGTATTAATTTAGGAACAGCATCAGAGATATATTTTTAACTGCACTGCATCGGAGAGAATCCGTATAGCTTCTGGGAAATAAATTTTTGCATCAAAGTTTAACTCGTTCAGAGCGCCCTACATTACAAACTCCAAGTGTTTCATTTTGAGCTGAAGACCCTCTTCTCTTTCAGCATAGAATAAACCTATGACTTGTTCCTTTGCAGACTACGCAGGCTGACGTGGCTACCCACCAAAGTAAATGTATTGCAGTAAATGTATTGCAAGACACTCTGTTTTATTAACAGACACTCCGACTCAAGTGTTGTACAGTGATAATAGACGTGGGTAATGTCATCCCCATTAAACAATGTGCTTATCGTGCAAATTCTGCTAAACTAAAGATTAGACGCGAGAAGTAGTGTCTGAATCACTGTGCCCGTCCTCGCCGAACCTGAAAATACTACAATATATTATATATTATATTATATATATTACATTCCCTATTAATCAAATTCTAAAAGTATGCTTTTGTTTACTCTGATAACGAGCGTAGTCACGGAGGGCTTCTCAGATAGTTGGGCATTCAGGTAGATTGTCAGGCGAAAGGATTTGTAAATATATTTTGTGAAAGCAAGTCAGTTTTTTACAACACGTAAAAGACATTTTTCCAAAAAAGATCTGATGACGAGGAAGAAAAATCACCAGTTTTTCGCACATAAGAAGTGGTTATTAACTATCGAAACTTGCTTTTATAGCTTTTAAAGTCATACAGTGTCTAAGTTAAGTGGGAACACATCATTATATCTAATTTTTTATTTCTTTTTTAAAAATGAAAAAAAAAATCATTTGATAATGATAATGTTTCTTTACTAGCCCTATACAATTTCTTGCATTAGGAATTCATCTTTTCACATACCCCAGCTTTTCTCCATGGAGACACAGACAGGGAGAGAAGCTTGGGGTCAGAGCACAGGGTCTGCCATTGTACAGCACCCCTGGAGCAGTTAGGGTGAAGGGCCTTGCTCAGGGGCCCAAAAGAGTTGGATTCCTCTGCCGGCCGCGGGATTTGAACCGGCAACCTTCCAGTCACAGGCACAGATCCTTAGCCAAGAGGGGAGGAGAGGGGGGGGGGGGTCTGCTCTCATTGACAGCTGACACTCCTCCATACACTCAAGTGAAAAATTAATAACGCCAATGTAAATGTCGTATTTACAATTTGTTGATAATAAAAATGTTAAGTTCTCTAAAGCTTTCTCAGTCAAGTATGATAATTTACCTAGGGAGCTGTTTAAGCATGCGTAGGCAGCAAAAGATTAGCTAAACTGGGAAGAAAACGCTTTCAGAGAATAATGTTTCAGGTGTGAAGAATACAGATCCCCAATGCAATTTCAGCCTAAACCTGTCACCACACGCCCTGCCCCCACCACGATTAGAATACACACAAAGCACTGAAATCTTTCGAGTAGATGATCAGGTGTTTTGCAAATATAGGCATACTACATAATTCAGGCTTTATGAACTCACACCTGGGATTCGATTAATTAGGGTTATTAATTATTAGAGTTCATAAAGCCTGAATTACCTTTGCTAGTTAATGCTACTTCACTTTCTCGGGAGTGATTTTTTTAGGCAAAAACCAGGCTAACAGGCTTGTTTTGTGATCTTCCTAAGATTCTTAAGCGCATTGTAAAACTGTTTCCATATGAAAGGATTCATATGAAAGGCAGTGACGTCACCGTCCTGAAACTGTGTGTGTGGCAGGCAAGTCGGTTTAGCTTTTGTCACTAATGAAACCACTAGATAAAGACGTATAGAAATCCCTACATTACGAACTCAAAGTGTTTCATTTTGTCTATTGCTACAATATTGACAGCAGTGTTGTTACAAGGAACATGTCAAATCACAAATGCGTGTTTAAATACCTTTATTGATTCACAATCTGACAATGCAATGTAAATCGTTATCTTTGTCTTCTAAGTATTTTAATCAACTTTAAGCATAGCTTTCTCACCATTTAGATTTATTTTTCATACCATCGGTTAACAAAGCAGGAACATATTGTACCTCCTCTTGGGATCAAACATTGAATATTAGATTGTAATTGTTTTTCTTTTTTTAATAATTTTTAGAAAAAGTGTAATCTATACTAAAAATAGGCTGGGCAAACGATTTTTAAAAATAAATAAATAATGAGATATAATGATGTGTTCCTGCTTAACTTAGACATTGCACGACTTTAAAACATATAAAAACAGGTTTCGAGAGTTAAAAACCACTTTTTATGCGCGAAAAATGGGTGATTTTTCTTCCTCGTGATCAGCTCAGAATCTTTGTGTACGCTGTAAGGTTTTTACTTCTTAATTAAACGTTTAAAATACACAAATTTCTTTTCTCTTCCTGGTGTGTGAAACTGATCAGCAGGTCTTTTTTTCCCAATCAGAGGCTGTGAAAATAGCGTACCGCCCACTGCGCTCCGTCAGAGAGGGGCGTGGCACCGAGAGAGGGAGGAGGCACGGAGCTCAGCAGTACAGAACGAACGTTCTGCTGCCTGGAGCGCTTATGGCAGCGATCGCGTCTGCATTTATAACTTAGTTTTTAAAATTAATCAAGCAATATGAACCATCTCTTTTTACTTTTAAGTCACTTAATTATCATAAAGCACAGCTTTCTCACCACTTAGACTACTTTTTGATACCATCCTTAAACAAAGCAGAAATTTCTTGTTCTGTCTAATGACATTACAAGTGGAAAGATTACAGATTTTAATCGTCTTTAATTTTGTTACGTTATACATTTTAGAAACGTTTCATCCATACAAACACCACAAAACTATTCTCGATTGTATTTCTGAATGGTATGTTACACTTAGTTCACCGTTTTAAATACATCTAATTAATAAAGTTAGGTGTTAGCATAAACTATTAGCAATCAATATTAAATTTAGCACTGTAATAATTTGTTGTACTTTCCCCCGCATCTTGTAAAAATATATTTTCATTGTTCAAATATACATTAAATCTGACTATTATATAATAAGTTAAATACAAAACTAAAGAAAAAATAGGGTTAAATATAATTCAAAATATTTTGCTAACAATGTTAATTATGAATAATAAATTGTATTAACTAAAGAGTAGGATGGCACAGTTGTTAGTATGCTTTTTGTTTTGTTTCTTTTTCATAAATATAACAGTAGTACCTGATGTCTCAGTGGCTTTCAAAATTAAATTATGCATGCAAACCTGTGAACTAGAAAGATAACTAAGATATCCATCCATTTATAATGGTGGCAAAGTGGTTAGCATTGCTATCTTGGAGCACTGGGGTCCTAGGTTCAATTCCTGCCATCCTGTGTGTGTGGGGTTTGCATGTTCTCTCTGGGTTACATGGTTTTTCTCCATATGTGTGATATGACTCCCTCTCACACTCCAAAACATACTGGTAAGTTAATTGGTTTATGGGAAAACTGTCCCTGGTGTGTGTGTGTTTGTGTCTGTCTGTCCTGTGATGGACTGGCGCTATGGGTGTATTCTGCCTTGTGTCCGTTGCTTACTGGGATAGGCTCCAAATCGTCTGTACTGGATAAAGAGATTAGGAATGGATGGAAGTAAAGGCACTGTGTGGATGGAACTATACACAGTGTTAGAAACCCACTATGAAATGGCAGCATCTCACTGAGAATAAAATATTTTATAGTGCTGGCTTAAGGAAACAGCCTTTCCACCTCTCTTGCACATCAGTATCCATACCTAGTTATTTAAACAAATTGCCTCTAATTATAAACATCTTAATATGCTGGCTCTGTGGATCCGCATCAGCTATGTTTGCCCATTCCTTCAATTCATGTGCATCCAACACACAGTTCAATGCTAGCAACTACACAAAATCTAAAATACAATCCTCATTTCAGTATCTATGTAAACATACAGTCTGTTAACTTCATCATCTTCATCAAAAGTATGCCTAACCCCATTAGGAAGTGTTCTTGTTATCAGTGTATTCCTCAGCTATCCCAAAATTATCTTCTTCTTACCAACGTCTCTAGTTTTTTATCCTGCAATAACTCAGCCAACACTTAAATCTCCAAAAGCTGCTTGTGTTCATTTCTTTAAATCACAAATATCATGTGTAAATACTGTCCATGTAATACTCTGCATTGTGGAATAATAGTTTATTTTAAAGGGAACTAGAGAAACTAAGAACTAGAGAAATCAAGAAAGGCTTTTTTTCTAGAATTAATAAATGCACATCCTGTTCACTGGGGAAATTAAATCCACACTGAGCAATCTTCAATATGTTCAGAATATGACAGGGAGAATCCTACCAGGGATGCATTACACCTGTTTTCAAGTCCTTGCATTGGTTACCTATCAGGTTTCGAGTCAACTTCAAAATCCTCATCCTCATTCAGTACCTACAGTATATGGCTTATTATCTGTCTACTCCACACCTTTGTCCGTCTGACTCTGGTCTTCTAGCTGTCCTCAAGAACATCTACATTCTGTGGGTGACAGGGTCTTTTCTAGCTGCACCCCAGAGCTCTCAATTTGTATTCCCAGTGATATCAGTCACGTACCCTGAGTGCATTTAAATCTAAGCTCAGAACCTTTCTTTTCAGAAGACTTAGTGTCTGTATCTGCTTCATTTTCTAAGTTTGGTAGAACCTCTAACTGCTTGTCTTTCTTATATGTATTTACTTTGTAATCTGTGGTCCTTTTATCTGTTTTTATATCTACTGTATTGATTTGAGATGCCACTTTTAAAGCTGATATATAAAATAAAGTTTTTTTATTATTGTTATAGAGAAACATGATCAGTTTTCCCTGGTTCAGATAAAAAGATCTAAAGTATACTAGTTTGTCACTCTTCTCATTCCCTTTGCTAAATAACTTTTCATACTAATCTGATCAATCTAACTGCCTGTTTTCTGTGCTTTCTCTATCCTGCTAGATTTGCAATTATTCTGAAAATTTTCTTCTTGAAATAACTCATTTCTAAATACCTTTTTTGACTGTTAACATCTTGCAGCAACTCTGCAACAAAATATACACTTAGCACAGTTCATCCTGCTACCAACATTGAATAAAAAAATCTTAAGATTTCTATATTTATGTCTTTATTTAGTGGTTTCATTAGTGACAAAGGCTAAACTTTCTTGGAAAAATGTCTTTTATGTGTTGCGGAAAAAACTGACTTGCTTTAACAAAGTATGTTTACAAATCCTTTCACCTGGCAATCTACCTGAATGCCCAACTATCTGAGAAGCCCTCCATGAAACCATGGTTGCTATTAATTCATTTAGGGCTCATTGACAAAATTGTTTTTTTATGCATGCTAATTTTCTGATTCCTCACTCTGTTTCATGTTTATAGATAAGACTTAATTGATCGTGAAGGGAAATTGATGTACATGTTCATGTACATGATGAACATGTTTGCATGTTCTTTTGTAACATACACCTTTTTGTGATTTTTTTGTATATCTAAGCAAGTGTTCCTGCATCCCTCTTCTGCACTATAGTCATGGCTTTTTTTCTGTTTGCTTATTTCTAAGCAACACCTGCTCCATTTCTAAAACTTTTTACTCATGTGCATTTTTGTTTTTTTTACACCTCTAGCACTTTAACATCCTGAATTTTCATTTGCCTTAATTTGTAGAATGAACTTGAGTTTTAGCCTAAAAAAGCTTAAATTTTCATTATCTTTTGTTTCTTGTCCTACAACTGTTATTATTGATCACCGAATTATTGTTCTTGACATGACTTCATTCAGCCTTTCCTGAACGTCTATGACAGGCAGAGAGAGTGCTGTTTATGGTGCGATCTTTTGCAGCTGACATTTCACTGTTTTAAACGAACAAGAAATTAGATTGCTCATAGATCACTTATCCTATATAAACACAGCGTAATTACCCTCCGAAAATCCTCTTTTTCTTGTCCATTTTAGAGACCTTGATCGAAACTGATTTTAGATGTCAGAAAGGATTTATTTTCTCTATATTTCCTACATTGCTTTGTCGAGATTTTAACTTTATATCTAACTTTATATCTAGGCTCAGATTTCAACTATAAATCGTACAGCAATTAATAGCAGTAAATACTGATGTTTTGCGCCCTCTTACCACAAAAATATATATGTTTTGTAGCTGGGATGAACTTTATTTCGTACGCGTAGCTACTGCGATTCGGACACGGACGGTTAAACATGGCGGCAAATCAGACACCCAGAGAGGGGGGGGGGGGCATCTTCTCGCCTTCATAACTAAAATGCCAAATAGGAATGGCTTAAGCGACATAAACAGTCGTGTAACTGACAGTTTCAGGTAGCCTATTGTGTAAATTTCGCTTTGTTGCTGATAGGTTAAGCTTTCGAAACTCTGCCCCAAAGTCATGTGACTGATTTTTCGCCCTGTTTCGTTGGTTAAACGCAATGATCACAAGCACCACCATGGTAACTGGGATGTGTAGTTTTTAATTCCGTTTGAATTATAACTGTACATACTGTCTTCATATTTGGCCAGGGCTTTAAAGAGAAGGCGCGCCAAAAAATTTCGGTGCCGTCGTCTCCGCTTTAAAGGTACCCCCGTGCTGGAAGAATTTGACCTCGGAACGTTTACCCAGCGTACTAAAAAGCTGTATTTATTTGATACTACTTGATAGTTATATTAATAGAGATATAGATATAGAGAAGTTGATACTTTTTAGACTTTTAATCATTTTAAACTGTATTACAGCATCTTACACATTAAACATGAAAAAGTCGGTATATTTTATAAAAGCAATATTGCTTAGTTGGACAGTATAAAGCAAATATGTTTTTTAATGTTTGTAATCGCTATTCTTGCAAGTACAAACCCAACAGAAACTGGAATGGTACAAAACCCTAAACTGACAATACACACTAGCTGAATATAGCTGTGTCAGTCTTCTGTGATTTGAACATCATTGGGTGCTGTTTATAAAAAGCTGTTGAGTAAAGAATATGAATTTTCCTGCTGAATGAAAACCGAAATAAAGAAAGGGTATCAGAAACCAAATAAAGCTTTATTCCCATGCTTACAGTCTGGGTAATTGGGGACTGCGCTATTTTGCTTCCTATGGTTGTTCCTGCATCCCTCTTCTGCACTATAGTCATGGCTTTTTTTCTGTTTGCTTATTTCTAAGCAACACCTGCTCCATTTCTAAAACTTTTTACTCATGTGCATTTTTGTTTTTTTTACACCTCTAGCACTTTAACATCCTGAATTTTCATTTGCCTTAATTTGTAGAATGAACTTGAGTTTTAGCCTAAAAAAGCTTAAATTTTCATTATCTTTTGTTTCTTGTCCTACAACTGTTATTATTGATCACCGAATTATTGTTCTTGACATGACTTCATTCAGCCTTTCCTGAACGTCTATGACAGGCAGAGAGAGTGCTGTTTATGGTGCGATCTTTTGCAGCTGACATTTCACTGTTTTAAACGAACAAGAAATTAGATTGCTCATAGATCACTTATCCTATATAAACACAGCGTAATTACCCTCCGAAAATCCTCTTTTTCTTGTCCGTTTTAGAGACCTTGATCGAAACTGATTTTAGATGTCAGAAAGGATTTATTTTCTCTATATTTCCTACATTGCTTTGTCGAGATTTTAACTTTATATCTAACTTTATATCTAGGCTCAGATTTCAACTATAAATCGTACAGCAATTAATAGCAGTAAATACTGATGTTTTGCGCCCTCTTACCACAAAAATATATATGTTTTGTAGCTGGGATGAACTTTATTTCGTACGCGTAGCTACTGCGATTCGGACACGGACGGTTAAACATGGCGGCAAATCAGACACCCAGAGAGGGGGGGGGGGGCATCTTCTCGCCTTCATAACTAAAATGCCAAATAGGAATGGCTTAAGCGACATAAACAGTCGTGTAACTGACAGTTTCAGGTAGCCTATTGTGTAAATTTCGCTTTGTTGCTGATAGGTTAAGCTTTCGAAACTCTGCCCCAAAGTCATGTGACTGATTTTTCGCCCTGTTTCGTTGGTTAAACGCAATGATCACAAGCACCACCATGGTAACTGGGATGTGTAGTTTTTAATTCCGTTTGAATTATAACTGTACATACTGTCTTCATATTTGGCCAGGGCTTTAAAGAGAAGGCGCGCCAAAAAATTTCGGTGCCGTCGTCTCCGCTTTAAAGGTACCCCCGTGCTGGAAGAATTTGACCTCGGAACGTTTACCCAGCGTACTAAAAAGCTGTATTTATTTGATACTACTTGATAGTTATATTAATAGAGATATAGATATAGAGAAGTTGATACTTTTTAGACTTTTAATCATTTTAAACTGTATTACAGCATCTTACACATTAAACATGAAAAAGTCGGTATATTTTATAAAAGCAATATTGCTTAGTTGGACAGTATAAAGCAAATATGTTTTTTAATGTTTGTAATCGCTATTCTTGCAAGTACAAACCCAACAGAAACTGGAATGGTACAAAACCCTAAACTGACAATACACACTAGCTGAATATAGCTGTGTCAGTCTTCTGTGATTTGAACATCATTGGGTGCTGTTTATAAAAAGCTGTTGAGTAAAGAATATGAATTTTCCTGCTGAATGAAAACCGAAATAAAGAAAGGGTATCAGAAACCAAATAAAGCTTTATTCCCATGCTTACAGTCTGGGTAATTGGGGACTGCGCTATTTTGCTTCCTATGGTTGTTATCACATGAAGCCATATTGAGCAGTATTTCTCGTGCTGTGAACGTGTGTACACAGTGGTCCCCCAGTGTTTCTTGTTAGTGCGTAATTACTCATGGGTGAAAAACCTGAGGTTTACAAAAAGAGAATTATCTCACTGATAGTTTTATTTTCACAAGTAGAGGTCTTTAAAATGCATTTTGTGATATTTAGAATTACCAACAAATTCAATAATTGTGTCGATAATATTTATTATCAGCAATAACGATAGTAGTAGCAGCTTGAAATTATTCGTTGTTATTAATAAATGACTTAGCCTCTAACGTGATATTTAGAAATATATAAAAATTTCAACATAGTGTATAGTGTATAGTGTATACGTGACTCCATATTATATTCCCTGTTGCTTTGTTTACGCCAATAATGAGCGAATTCAAAGAAAAGGTTAAAAGACTCACTTTTCACAAAGTATATAAACTTAATATGGTCAGAAGGAGCATGTAAAAATGTTTCCAAAATAATTACATGTAAGACTTTGATGCTTAAATGTTTAGAGAGAAAGTGGAATACAGGTGTGTATTTTTTCTTTAAAATACCAGTACCAGCCATATATAGTTTACATAATATGTTTATGTTTCTATATTCATATCGTGAGACCATGAGAAGACCATGAGATGCGTTATGCTCCTCTTCTTTTTATGCTCAGCTACTAAAATTTCCCTTTAGTTGTAAAATTCCATATACATATTCAATACTAAGCGGATTAAAACGTACACAGTAAAGAGATTAAATGATTAAATCTTTTCACTAACGACTAATGCACCACGAGCCTGAAAGCACTACATTATTAATAATATCTTCTGTGTTGCATTAACATTGGAATGTTTTTTTTACAAGTGTAAAAAGAGGCGATACACAACATGTCTCCTCTATAACTCTTCAGTTTACAGAAAAATTCCACCAGAGCCTCACAACATTGTCTGATAATACTCTTCTTGTGTCTAATTTTTAGTTAAGCAGGATTTGTGCTACAGACCATAACAAAAAACAGAATCCACTTTTTTCTGTCTCTCACCCGCTGTGATTCGGGTGTTAATAAAATGTGTTTACAAGAAAGTGGAATACAGTAATACTACCAGCTATACAGATACATATATTTAGATATTTAGATCCTTAAATTAGTATAATTATTTATTTCTTTAGATACGTGATTCCATATTATATTCCCTATTATGAAATGGATAATTCCGGACCTGAAATCTAATTGGCTGACACACTTTGGAAGCCGTGCCATATTCTATGATTAATGCACATCCAGGAATTTTGACTTTTTACTGTGTGATAAAGAAATTTTAAAGACTACTTCTTAGCGTAAATAAGAAAGCGTAGATAAAAAAGCTTGGATTCTCATGTATCTGATACACGTATCTTTTTCTGCTGATTTTTTAACAACATTTTAACAGTGACCAGGGAAATACTTTGAGTTTACAGCTTGTCCAAGGTCGGTCATTATTAATACTATTAGTAAAATCTTCGGTAAAGACTTTGATGTATTAAATATTTCTGCATAATTAAAATATTTATGATAAAGGTGGTTGGTTGTGTACTTTTGTCCAACTGAGCAATCTTGCTTTCATAAAATATACCAACTTTTTAATGTATAATGATTAACATGCTGTAATACACAGTTTAAAGTTAAAAGTCTAAAGAGTATACAACTTAAATTCTTAATTGAATAAAGATTGTCCCTCAGCAGTAATTGGGATTCGAAACTGGGTGTTTTCTGATGACAGCTTAAATGTTGTACATAAGAGGTTAAGCTTTATTAGCTCCACCTGGCAGTTTTACAAGGTGATTCCGGATACTATTAACATACCTAATTTGCATACTGTATGATACTGTATGATGCAGTATGACGCATTTAGATGTGACACGCTCACCACGTTGTACCGCAGCATACCCCACTCGTTTTGAATGGCTGAATGCATCTGTATAGAGTAGTCTTGCAATATATTGTGCAATTTACTGTACAGTGCATGACCGTAAGTCGCTACTGGACTCTGTTTTATTTTTTATTTGTCAGTGTTCTGAGCCTTCCCAAATGAGGCCCCATTTCTCTGTTCATCTCTGTGGTGCAGCCACAGAGAAAGAATTTATGCAAGCTGATTTAAGATGTTTTCTTGTGATAAGAAACAAGCTCCCAAAGGGGGATGCACTTAGCTAAGCCTGGCTATCATGATCAATGGTCATCCATTGGCGCCTATCTGTCTAGGGAGTGCCAGTTGGACATCTGGACTGCATTACTAAGTGTCAGGAGTAAGTGACTCATATCTCACCTTGATCAACCAATCAGGGACTGGTAGGGCCGAGTAACCCACGTGGGACTCTGATGCCCATGGAACTTTCAGCCAATCAATGAGCTGAAGTTCCTCCAGGTAAAAACAGGCAACACAGAGATTCAGATTCAGATTCGAGTTTCAGTGAGATTCAACAAGATTCAGATTCAGAGAGATTCAGTAAGATTCTGAGGAGAATTCTAAAGGGAATTCAAAGGAGAATTCCAGGGCAGGACGGCCCAGGAGCAGAAGGCTCCCAAGGGCAGGACATTCTCGCAGCGCGCCTCCTGACCATCCTGAGACTCAGCCCGGACAACCACGGAACGGCCAGTGTGTCCGAGTGCCAGAACTTTCCTTTGTTCTAAGAGTCTAGAGTGGAGGTTGCCCGAGGTTAGCACCAGCAGCAGGCCTCGTGAACAGGTCGGAACTGTGGACAGCTGAATCACTATTCAGAACTAGCTCTTCATCAGGAACGAACCGGTCGTCTTCCTGACTTGCTGGGACCCACAGTCATCTTTTCTCCTGTGCACAAACTTTGCTAGTTAAAGCCAACACTAACTAGCCGGTCAGTGAGCATCAGCAGCGCACCGTTGCAAGCCGCACAGCACAACCTGGCACCGAGCCAGAGAGCGCGGATTGGACAGCAACAGCCTGCAACTGTTTCTTTGTGCCCGCAGGAGATCTGAATCCCCAGAGATTGGATGAGTATTCAACTTCAATGCATTACAGCTCGAGAATTCAATTGTTATCCCAACCAGTTGATATCAATTTAATTCCTAAGAGTTATGTACTTGTTTCGAGTATCTAATGTAGAAGTTATAACCAAGTTCATTTATGAAACGGTCTTAATGAATGATATACTGAACGTATGTCCTCTTGATATATGTTACACTTCGTAACTGATTGAATATATATCTTTTGTAATCTGATAACCCTCTCGATAAGATCTGTTAGTTTACATGCATATTCTATGTATTAATAAATGTATCCTCGTGTATTAGTACCTGTGTGTGTGCGTTGTTTGAGTTATGTCGCATGGTTGGATTCTAAAGCCATCAAAAGAATCAACTTTGTGATTTACTGCTACAATTAATAATTGTCTCAGTAAATGCCCAAACCCTACAGAACTGGTGCCTTCAGAGAGCCACTAACATTACATATTTGGCGTCCCTGAACGGCTATGAATCACTACATTTTTATAGACTAATCTTACAGCTTTTCCTGTGTTCTCTATTGATTTCTAGACGAATCCAAAGGGAATCAGCTGCAACAGACTCATCATAGAACCTTGAAATTATTTTCTTGTCTAGAGCATCACCAAGCCTGACATGAGCATCTTACATTGACACAGATATAAAGAGATACAGTCAGCTTTGAGAGATGGCCTTTATTACATGCTCAGCAAAAGTCAAAGCTTACACATAATAAAGCTTATTAGCAAATCTGCAAAATAATATTTGAAATGAAATTATTGTATCATGGCAATCTCTATATTTCTCCTTTTCACCAAATCTTAAACAGAAAACATTTTCTTAGGTAAATTATGTTCAAATGTGTTCCAAAACAAAGCTAGTTAAATTTTGTAATGCATATAAAAATAAATTTTCTACGTACAATACCCTTAATAAATGAAGATTGCATAACAGTTAAACACGTGAAAGAGACAGAATTGCAGAGTGCTCTTACTTGTTAGCAGATGTGGAGAGTTCTTTATCTGGTAGCAAATTCAAGGAAGAGTACAATTTTCTAACACTTTCTGACATTCCCTGACAGGCTTCATGTATGTACTGTATCATGTTTGTATTCCTCTCTATTAACCATGGATCTCCTTTAAAAGTACTGTGTGGAAACAAAGATGTTGTATTTTGCTTGGATTGAAAATGAAAAGAGCTGTAATACTGTAGATAAGGCAGCAGGTTCTTTAAAACCCAATCTGTGTGCATTGTCAGCCAATTTATGTTCTTTTTTACAGTTTACTGCCAATTTAGTATTGTACTGAATCATATGGTACATATTCCTAGTTTTCTAAAGAATAGGCAGTATTATGATATGATGTAACAATCATATTATGAAGACACAGGAATGTATTATGATCCAACAAATAAAATACTAATTTTAACACCCAGTCATTTCTGAATCTTCTTAAATTGGGGTTCTAGAAAATGTTTCTAATTCATCATATATCCCAATAAGGAGTTAAAGGAAATAGAGCCTTAGGGACATGTTTTGCTTTAAACCACTTGTCTTGAGGAATAACAGCCCGACTATCATGAAAGATGATACAACCTGTCTTATAAAAAAAACAGAAAGAAGGCTGCAATGATGTTGACAGTGGGGGTATATTATACAGGAAAGTATAAAGTATTTATACACTAGTGAACAAATGATTGGTGGGAGTTGTCTTTGTCCCATAAATTCCATGAACTCCATTTACAAATTCCCTCTAAAGTCTACTTTTTGTTGCTTCACTTTTTCAAAACCTTTTAATAATTCTATACTATAGATTTAGGATTCTTTAATCTTTTAAACCAGATATGATGAACAGAGAGGTGCATTGGCTAACAAAAAGCATCTTTTCAGATTAAAAAATAATCAGATTCAGAATACTGTTTGAAAATGAAAAGAAAAGACTAATTCCTAATGCAAGTAATTGTATAGCGCTAATAAAATGATGTTATGTTTGAAAACAAAATCAACAAACTGCATCAGAGGTTTCAGATAAAATCAACACGTATCTCGAAATATATAATCAGGAGCATCAAGGGAAATATTATATCTATCCTAATATGTTGGTCATCAGTTTATCATTGATTTCACATTCTATATAAAGGTGTATTCTGTATCTGTCAATACAACTCCACAAATGCTGTTTTAAAACATATGCAAATAAGAAGCCTAAATCATAAGCAATGAACAATCTAACTGCATCCATGTCTATAAAACTACTGATTTAACAAAAAAACCCTCAGATTAAAAATGTTCTCTAAAATGCCAACTCTTTCATTGTGTAGGTTTTATTGGTTTCACTTCTTTCTTTCTGCACCCACAGCCTTCTTTATCTCAGTGATAATCTTATCTTTGTTGAGACTGACATTCTTCTTAGCTAAATTCAGAAGATCATCAAGCTCGTTTTCATTGTATGACAGGTTGAATGTTTTGTAGATGTTCTTCATTTGAGCAATTTTTTCCTTGCCTGAAAGAAGACAAAATTATGATGGAATAATCATTCTTGTCTTGACAATTTAAAGTGCTTTAAATATGTCAAACTAAAAGCAAAACACATTAGAAACATCAAAATAAGATTAAACAGTACAAGTTGTTAAAAGAATTAGAAAATTAGTATAAAAAGATGTAAAAGTTTCGATTGATCTGTAACCTCATATAAAGGCTGGGATCATTTTGTAGTCTCGGAGGGACAAAACACTAAGGGTAATCTCTCAGGATAGGACCTCATTTTGAAATAGAGACCAGAGTCCAAAGACAAGTAACAGTAAACCCATGTAGTCAGGAGCCAAAGAAAGAGCTAAAAGGTGAGCAGCAGTATTTTCAATTTTATTATGAAATCCACACAAATCTATTGTGAGGAAGCTAAAGCAGGAGAGATATGCTTCTGCATTTTAATAACAGATAATTTGTTTAGGTGGGTAGCTGCGTCAGCATGCATAGGCTGCAAAGGAACAAGTAATTGGTTTATTCCATGCTGAATAAAAGAAGAAAGTATCATAAGTCACCCACACCTGAAGAAGGCTCCACGGCCGAAACGTTGTGTTTTCTTTCTTCTTTTTTACAGCATGGAATAAACCTATTACGTGATCATTTGTTTAGTCATACTAGCAGCTCTGTATTACAATAATCAAAAAGACAAATTCAGGCACTGGCATCTCTGACTCAAACTGGAACAAAAACATGTTATAGAATAATGTTACAGAGTTATAAATATAAGATAATAACTTCACATCATTATGATCACAATAAATACATTGTCTTTTCAAGAAAAAATCTGTTTAAGCTTTTGCTTGCCTGTGTCTGAATCAAAGATAGTCTCATCACAAATAGACCACTGTGTTGCTTTACATGCTGGTGTTTCCACAAATTATTTTAACAAGCTATACTGGATACCTTCAGAAGCCAATTCTTATACAGGTTAACTGACACTTCTGAATTACCCCTGAATACAATGCGTGTCTGCCCAGCATTGGACTAGCATTTGTCAAAGGTATAGTCACACCTTATGTCCTGTGCCTGCAAGGTTAGGCTCCAGCTCATTTTAAGCCACGATGGGGAAAGTTATTAAAAATTGATGGTTGGATAGATAAGTTTTTCCCATGCTCACATTACTTCTGTTGGTCTCTTTGCACTGGATTACATAATTACCTATTAGATGTTTCTACTGACAACTGATGTACAGAATATCCAGGTGTCTGAGGTGAAAACCTGATGACAAGGTAAGTGGTTTGATTAGGGTCTGATTTACTTACTTTCACAGGAGTCCTTGTTGAACAGAGGGAAGTGCATGACTGTGGGGGTTTTATCAGCACTGTAAACGTAGCAGCTTAAGGGACACTCCTTCTCCTCCTTAGTCACTGGTGGAATGGGTGGGAAGGGAATGTTGTTCTTCTCACAGTATTTAGCTGCCTTAGTGACAGTCTGGGATGGAAGTAGAGAGAGGAGTGCAGCAGAGAGGTTTGCGAAGGGGATGGGGGTGTGTCAAGAGTTAAGGAAAGAGAAGAGAGGAAAAGGCACAGAGAGAAGATAAACAGCTCTATCCAGCTAGGATAGCAAAAGGTCTGTACTGTTTTAGTTTAGTAATAATTTCATCAAAGTATGCTCAGTCACACTGTATTAGGCCATAATTTCTCTTGCACTTCTGAACATGAAAAAAATAAAACCATTTAAGAAATACACGACTGCACAACACTGAAAGAGGTGAGAAGTGGTTGGTGACTTTTAATATATTGTGTTACATACTGTATAAGTTTATCTCATTCTTGGCTAAGGGAGAAGATGATTGATGCAAAGCATGTGAGCCTATATACTGTATAAGACTTCACTATACTGAACTGATAAATATTGTGATTTCCAATACAGCGTCTTACCAAAAATGGGTCTTCATTAGAAAAATCAAATGACAGAATGAGCTTAACTCTCCTGTCATTCCTCAAAACCAATGGGTAGCCACAATCATTGGCAATAGCAGCATCTTCCAAGTAGATCTTCTCATTATTGACCAGATATTCAGGGAGAGTTTTTGCTGGACAGGAAATAAAAGGCAAAAATATTGATGCCATTGCTTTGGTACTTGTGTTAATAATAATCATGTAATTTATAACAAGTGTGTTTTATCTTTTCTTAAGAAACAATATCATTTTCATGTATTCTATTACACTGTTTATACAATGTTCTTTCAGGATGATTCACATCAGTATTAAAAAAATTATAAGCATGTCTTTTTGATCTCCACGTTAACTGAACACTCTTGTACTATAACTAGAACTATAAGAACATCAGAAAAGCCAATGTTGAGAGCTGGTCAGTGCATGCTGCTTTATTAACACATTATACTATATTTCTATATAATATTTGATCACCATTTCATGTATTTCACTGCTGTTCATATTCTAACCTGTGTCAGGGTATTTATACAGGAAGTTGTACTTGGTTCCCCATGTCCAGCTTAAAATGAGAGTGAAGATTTTCTTGAAAAAATCAGGTGTTAGGTCCATTTTTTCAAGTGAATCTGAAGGGATAGAAAAGAAGTATAGCATTAGAACCTGGTTTTTACCTGTACACGTGATTTAATCCTTAAGGAAATACAATAAGTTGAATTCAATGATAAAAGCTTGGTTCTCAGCTTTTCACATTGACATCAGTACTGTGAAAATAAACATCCTTTGATTAAAGATGCTGATAAGTAAGATTTGTTATTGCAGTATTTCAAACTGTGTAAATTTATTGCATTTTTTTATGAAACACAGTATTCTAAATGTGATTTGTAGAAAGTATCTTATAGAACATAATTGCTATATATAAAAGGGTGGCAATGGTGGTTAACATTGCAACCTCTCAGTACCGGGGCCCTGAGTTCAATCCTGGACTTCGGGTGCTCTCTGCATGGAGCTTGTATGCTCTCCCTGTGCTTGTGAGGGTTTCTGCCAGGTGTTCAAGTTTCCTCCCAAAGTCCAAAGACATACTGTAGTGGTAAGCCATCTGGCTTCTGGGAAAAACAGGTGCTTATATGAGTATGTTTTTCCTGCAATGCTATATACCTTTCCAGGTATCCTGACTTGAGCCTGTTGCTTGCCAGGATAGGTTCTGGCTTCTCTGATACCTTGTATTGGATTAAGAGGTTAAAAATTCCTACAATTGCTAAACATAATTGCTACAATGTTGGTTTAATTGCTGCTTAGTTTAATTGCATACCATGTGTTTCTGTTCTCAGGGAAAAATAATTCCATGATGACTTACCAAAATTCCATAATTTCTAAATGAAACTGAAATACTGAAATCTGAGAGTGACAAAGAGGAGATAAATGATCATACTGCATAGGAACTACATTACGCTTGGAGAGTCAAGTTAAAAAAAAGAAAACATTACTTACAGACTTCACTGAGACTGGTTCATACTGTAATGCTGTTGGATTTATATACTGTATACAGTATTTACCTGTTTTGCTTCACATAAATGTTTGACAGTGTACATAATAGCCAAGAGAAAAAAAATCTGTAAATAACTATTGTTTTCTTTTCTGTATGAGTTTTTAAAATTTTATTATCCATATTTTTTTGTAAAATTAGTACCTAGAAATCCCATTTTCATTTTACTGAATTAAAATTGATATATATGCATTATGAAAGTGAACATTTAAAATCCAAACTTGGATGCTCACACTGAGAACTTTCATGGGTGAAAAGTCAAATGTCAGCAAAAACTGCAAAGAAAAATAAAAAAATAATTTATAGTAAAGCCATCATAATAATTTGCTTTACAAATACAAATTATTTCAGGCACACAGTATTATTTTGACAAGTTATACATTTTGATTAATGGCCTCTATGGTATGGTATGCTGTATGGTGCAATAGTAGTGGACAAAAAATAACACAACAGCATTTCGTCAATCTGATCACATATTCTTTTCCAATCATATAAAGTAAGTTTTGAGAATCTCACCATGCCTTTAACATGCTCATAAACGATATTTATTAAGGAACATAAACATATTATGTAAACTGTATATGGCTGGTATTAGTAGTTTAAAGAAAAAATACACATTAATATTCCATTCATGTGTTTCTTTTGGAAACGTTTTTACGTGCTCTTTCTGACTGTATTAAGTTTATATACTTTGTAAAAAGTTATGTTTAAACCTTTTCTGTGAATACACTCGTTATAGCAGTAAACAAAAGCATACTTTTCAAATTTGATTAACAGGGAATATAATATGGAATCGCGAATCTAAAGAAATTAATAATGATGTAATTAAATTCATGTGCTACTAAAGAAAGTAGTACACCTTCTTTGGATATATTCTGCTTCAAAGAAACAAATAAACGTTTCTTTGAAAAACTAAAATAGCAAATATTATGGACACTATATTGACATTTTTTATATTTCTAAATATCACAATATGTTTGAAGCTAAGTCATTTATTGATAACAACAAATAATTTCAAACTGCTACAACTGTCGTTATTACTGATAATAAATATTATCGACACTATATTGAATTTTTTGGTATTTCTAAATATCACAAAACATTCAAAGTTAAGTGAGTTAAGTGATTACCATTTTCCATGAATACTTGCGGTCATTATCGCAGTAAACAAAAGCATACTTTTAGAATTTGATTAATAGGAAATATAATATGGAAACACGTATCTAAAGAAATTAATAACGATTTTAATTTAAGGATCTAAATATATGTATTTACATAGCTGGTAGTACTACTGAATTCCACTTTCTTTGTAAACATGTTTTAGTTTAATTTGACTCATTCATGCATGATGAATTGTGAGAGAGTGATAGATGGAGACAAGATGTAGGTTTCTGGTCCAAACAACACTCCCCAGAATGCAGTGGGAAATTGGCGTTTTACTCTTGATGGTAACTCCAACAAATTGTCACATTTCACATCCTTGCGAAACAATCAGGACGTTGTCATCCAACCTATGGTTTGATGGGTTTTTTTTATTTTGAAACCATGATCTTGATATGCAGGTGTGAAGTAGAGTTAACAGCTTCAGATTTAAAAGGTTATTAATAATATCTTCAGTGTCGCATTAATGTTCTTCCAAGTGAAAAAAGAGGCAATAAACAACATGGCTGCTCTATATATTTTCAGTTTACAGACCGTCCACAGATGGTTACAGACTGTTTACAGACCGGTAATTTATTATGAATAATATCTTCTATATCGCATTAAAATTGGAAAACTTTTTATTGATGTAAATCCACCTATTTTCCAACCACTTTATCCAGTACAGGTAACCGTTTCACCCCTCCTCCCTGTCTGTCTGACCTCTTTTTAACCATTCTGTGCCTGAATCGCAGTGTGTGAAAAAGACATAGAAAAAAAGTGAATCTTTTTTTGGGCTCAAATCTTGCTTAACTAAAAATTAGACACAAGAATAGTATTTTTGGACAATGTTGTGAGGCTCTGGTGGAATTTTTCTGTAAACTGAAACTTTTCTATTTTCTTTAAAATTAACTATTTACTTATTTCTTTTCATTTATTGCTTTTAATTTGTGAAGCAGAGTATTACGATATGAATTGCTACTTCAAAGTTTTGTGGGTGCAAGCTTAAAATCAACAAACCATGAAATCTGTGCAAAGGTCTCAATATTTTTGCAAGGCAAATAGCTAAGAGTATATTATACTTAGACATTTCCATCACATTCTCAAGCTCCTCATGAACAACACTATCCAAAAAAATCCTACTGACTCTCATTTTAATCTTCAATACAGCACCTCCAATCCAATGGTCTGCAGAAACAACCTATTTATTTAATCCACAGTGAAATCTGACTCTCTCAGAATTTTTAATAAGTACCTTCACATCCAATAAATAATGATGTTCATCTGCAATTAAAAGTTTATCTCATTACATTGTAGTGGCAATGCTTGTTAATAAGACAGAATTAAGCGTTGCTGTGCTTTCCTAAATGAGGCCCCATCTCTCTCTTCATCTCTGTGGTGCAGCCACAGAGAAGTTATTCATGCAGGCCGATTTAAGTTTTCTTTTGATAAGGAACAACTCCCAAACGGGGATGCACTTAGCTAATGATCAATGGTCATCCCTGGCGCCTATCTGTCTAGGGAGTTCCAGAGGAAATCTGGACTGCATTCCTAAGTGTCAGGAGTAAGTGACTCATCTCTCACTTTGGTCAACCAATCAGGGACTGGCAGGGCGTGGTAACACCACGTGGGTCTCCAATGCCCGCCAAACTCTCAACCAATCATCACACATCTGTGTCTTGGTCAAAAAGGTAGCACAAGCTCAGGTCGGGGCTCTCCTTGGCCATTTTCGCGCACCCTCAGAGACAATCACGTGACAACCGGTGTTGTCTGCTCTGGGACTTGGACTTTGTTCTAAGCGCGAGGCCGAGGATCCCGGACGTACTCAGAATTCTGCAACGACCAACGTGAATGCTCCGCTTGATTACAGTTGGACCCTCATCGACAACCTGAATAGCTTATTCAGAAGCAGCGCTGGACCGGGAACGAACCAGTTTTCTTCCCGTGCAATAGAATGACCTGCGAGGACCCGCGGTCACACTTTGTGCATAGAGACTTTCTACCAGTCAGCCAGACTACTGGTAGACCCCTGGGAGCAACGACTGCACTGTGCGCCGCAGTTAGATTCCTCCGTCCGTGGCTGGTAGCCAGAGGACGCCGAGACGACGCCTATTGGATGACTGCTGGGACAGAGTTTGCAACAGAGCCTGTCAGCTGGTTTTGGTGTTCGTGCCAGGAAATCCAAATCCATACACAGTGGATAAGTAAACCCCATGTTCTATGTTGTGTCTTGAGAATTTAATTGTTACCTCAACACAAGTTGTTATCAATTTAATTCATAAGTAATGTATTTACTTCCGAGTCTAGTCTAACAGTGGGTAATGACACTGATTAGATATGGTATAGCCGAACGAGATATTGAAATATATTCTCTGTTGTGTATCTCTTTGTGTTAGCATCTCTTCGGGATTATATACCTTGTATTTTGATAACCCTCACAGTAAGGTCTGCTGCCTGTATTCAGGCAGACTGGTATATGTTTTGTGCACAATTTATGTTTAATAAATGTATCTTGTGTTAATTTAGGTGAGGATGACCTTTTAGTTTGGCTGTAATTCTTCAAATTGTTCTATACTTCCCAGGTTCAAAAACTCACCCTGAATGGCCTTCATATCTTTCTTTTGTTTAGTCTCTTCGGTGTTCCCTTTTAACAACTGATTGCAAATCCATTCTGCAACATAAAAATCAGACAAATGCTTAAACAGTTTAAGGTTTTCTAAGTACAGTTTAAGGTTTTCTAAGTACAGTACATAACAGTACATTTTAATAGTTCAGGTGGGTAGCTGCGTCAGCATGCGTAGGCTGCAAAGGAACAAGTAATAGGTTGATTCCATGCTGAAAAAAAGAAGAAAGAGAACAACGTTTCGGCCAAAACGTTGTGTTCTCTTTCTTCTTTTTTTCAGCATGGAATAAACCTATTACTTGTTCCAGTACATTTTAATTGTGTGTTGGTTATACAATCTATATTTATATACTATATATAAGGCTTATTTGCAATGTAATGGAAAATGAAACACTTGTCATTTTTAATTTAGTTTGTAAAGCAAGGTGATGTTTTGGTTAAGTGGTGGAGTTCTCACCTGCTATGCCTCTGACCTGGGTTCAATTCCCAGCCACTGCCCTTTCTCTTTCTCTTTCTCTCTCTTACCTACTGTCTGGCTCACTCACTGTCTCTGTCTTAAAATACTTTTAATTAAGCATAGTTAAAGCCATTGTCCAACTGCTCCTGTTTTCTATGCTTATTTGCTTTTGATACAAAGTTTTTAAAACCAATATATAATATAGTTAAGAAAAAATCTAAAATAAAATTATCTCATTATACACAGTATTAATAATAAATAATACATTACTACATATTCACAATAACATTACATTAAATAGAAAAATTATGTTACGAATAAGTATTATTGTACAGTATGAATAGCTCAGGAAAGCACTAATGGGTTAATACACATTTGATTTTTATTATTAAAATACGATGAACTGTGAAGAACACATGCAGACCCACAGTATACAGATGCAGCCATTCAAAATGGGTGAGGTATTTCGCGGCATACCCCGGTGGGCGTGTCACAGTATCACGCGGTATCACGCATTTCACGTGTGTCACGTGACTAACTATCCGGCGTCGCCTTGTAAAACCGCCAGGGGGAGCTTAACCTCTCATGTACAGCATTTGAGCCTTTAATTTTGAACTGTGTATTACAGCATGTTAATCATCAGTCATTAAAATGTTGGTATATATTATGAAAGCAAGATTGCTCAGTTGGACAGAAGTACACAACCTACCTTTATCAGAAATATTTATGCATCAAAGCCTTTACTGAAGATATTACTAATAGTATTAATAATGGATGACTTTGGACAAGCTGTATACTCAAAGTATAATTTCTTTAGCACATTTGTACAAGCACTTGGAATCTGTCCAAGCCATACTTTGTCAGGCATTTTGTTTTACTTCAACGGGGCATAAAAACTTCCTTGCTTTTAACAGGGCGTTTCATAATTTCTAGCTACGAAAATGATTTAAAATGCGACACCTATCATTCAACTAGAGCTTAAAATATCACAAGGAAAAATACACACCGGTATTCCATTTCTCCCTAAACATTGTAAGCTTCGAAGTCTTTAACTAACGTGATACCGGAGTCAACAAGCATACTTTTAGAATTTGATTAAAAGGGAATATAATATGGAATCGCGTATCTAAAGAATTTAATAACGGTATGATTATATCCGTGTACTGCGGCAGGACTGTGTAAGGCTGTTTCGCCTACCTGAACATGCGAGCTGTCTTGTAGCCTACTGGTCTAGGTGCGTGACTTCCAACTGGTAGGTTGTGTGTTCGAATCCAGCTGGTGCTGGACTTTTATTTTAACAAACATTTCTTCGAAAAAATAGGTAAGCGATATTATGGACAATCAATTGACTTTTATATTTCAAAATATCGCAACATGATCGATATTTGCGATATTTTGAATATATCTTCCCTTCTGACAGTGGTTCCTGCTTCTATTGTGTGTGTGTGTGCAACAGTAAATTTTTATAGAGAAATGGAGGCGGGACAGTATGCGTTACAATATAAACATTTATATTGATTTAAATCGTGTTCTGATTTAAATCGCAAACGCGTGTTTAATTATGTGTTTTTTAATCATGATCAGGCTAATGCATTTCTACATTTTCTGTATGAACCAGCTTAGAGGTTCATACAGAAAGACAGCTTGTGTTTAAATTGAGTGTAAGGTAATTTATGCTTCTAAAGTCATGGTCAGTATTGTTGTACTGTGCTGTACTGTGTCACATTATTTTATAGCGTTTTTATTGCGTTATTAAATCCGGTGGCGCTGTGTTAGTTTCCTGACTCACATTATTTAAACTGCGACACTGATCATTCATCTCTAAATAAACTTTATTTTATATAGCATTTTAAGCGAATAGGTAATTAGATTGCTCATAAACCTAATCACTTTTTCTTCATAAACACAGCGTGATTGCTCTCTGAAAATGCTTTTCCTTTATTTTTAAAGTAGGCTCAGATTTCAACTATAGATCGTATTATTATAAACTTTCTTGGAAAAATGTATTTTATGTAAACCATGTTTGCTATTAATTCATTTAGGGCTAAAATACGTTCATTGTCTTCTAATCGAGTCGAGTTGACATTGGAAGCCTGCCACACCCGGACCGTTAACGCATTAGCACGTCAAAGCCCATTGAGCCAGTATTGGCTTTAGTATCCCCCCCTTCTCCCCTCAATTCAATTCAATTCAAGGTGTTTTATTTACATGACAGATGGGTACAAGCAGTGTTGGGTACTGTATGTATATTGTAACGCTTACGGTAGACAGGCACTGTGTAGGAGCCGACGCACCAGAGCAGCGCCTGCAATTTTTATATTTATAACTTAGTTTTTAAAATTAGTCAAGCAATACGAAGCATCTCCTTTTACTTAGTGCCTGAGCATACTGCAACGCGTGTGAAGCCCATAAACGATATTAATTTTGGAACTTAAACATACAGTATATGGCTGGTCTCGGTACTTTAAAGAAAACATACACACCAGTATTCCATTTCTCCCTAAACATTTTAAGCATCGAAGTCTTTAACTAACGCGATACCGGAGTCAACAAGCATACTTTTAGAATTTGATTAAAAGGGAATATAATATGGAATCGCGTATCTACAGAATTTAAAGACCAGACAATCGCAAACTCGTTTTCAATAAAATTATTTTATTCATTCAGCAGTTTGTGAGAGGGACATCCAGCAGGGAGAGACACACACACCGGTTTTCATTGACAACATTGTTTTTTTTTCAATTCCTCTTGTCTAACAGGAATGTTTTGTTTGTGGACAGACTGTTAGACAAGAGGAAAAGACTGCCTCCTCCTACGAAGCATTTCGTTGATCCGATCACGAATTCTTTTCCAGTCGTACGCAGCAAGGGTTGAGAATCTCCGATTCACCATCGTACTAATGGTTTCCCGGAGATTGGGTTAAAAAAAAACAAAAAACATACTAACAACTGTGCCATCCTACTCCTTAGTTAATACATTTTATTATTCATAAACAGTTAACATTGTTAGCAAAATATTTTGAATTATATTTAACCCTATTTTTTCTTTAGTTTTGTATTTAACTTATTATATGATAGTCAGACTTAATGTATATTTGAACAATGAAAATATATTTTTACAAGATTTTACATTAAGCACTTAAAATTAATATGGTTAATAATAGTAAACTGTAACATGCTGTAACAAGATCGGTTACAAGAAGAAAATGCTTTCAGAGAAAATGTTTCAACCAAACTTATTCCCACACACCCCGCCCCCACTACCATTAGAATATACACAAACATTTTAGCGTTTCATTCTGAGCAGAAGACCCTCACACCTGAAGAGTGCTGGCTGTGACGAATTAAACCGGTTTTACAGGTTTCAATCACAGACCATGTGACATGGGACTCAGTAAACTACAGTAACACCGTATTTGATAACGCTTTAAAAACGCTATAAAATAATGTGACTTGGCACAGAACAAGTTTACAACACAGTACAAAGATAAATGCTGACTATGACTTTAGAAGCATAAATTGCCTTACACTCAATTTAAACACAAGCTGTCTTTAGCCCTCTAAGCTGGTTCATACAGAAATGTAGAGATCTAGGCTCAGAACACACAGCTTCATTAGCGAATACATATGCAGGACAACTAGAGAAGACGTTTTACAGAGGGTGGATTTTTAGAAACATCCCATCAGACATCCCATCATATTCACAACGTGAAATCTAGAAAATAATATTACGTAACCAAAATCCGCAATATGGAAACAGAACCTGTGTAATTGTTGATAGATGATGTACTCGTAACATTTTTTCAAGACGAACTACAACATTTAAAAAATGACTTGTATGTACTTGATATCTCTAATCAATCCACGGGTCCCAGCACAAAACGAAAGTAAAACGCATACCGTTTCTCGCTTCTTATTGCTCAAAAGTAATTTGACCGTATGAAATGCATAATATAAACCTAGAAACATATACGTGAGCAGTACTTAAGCACTGTAGTATCGGTGTTAAGACATACCTCTCAAATACTGTAAATCAAGTTAAAAATATCTCAAGACCGATTCTGGTCGTAATGAAACCATGCAAGGGAGTTTTTATGTCCGTTGCAGTTCTTTTGCAACATGAATATAATTATATCGTTATTAATTTCTTGAGATACGCGATTCCATATTATATTCCCTTTTAATCAAATTCTAAAAGTATGCTTGTTGACTCCGGTATCACGTTAGTTAAAGACTTCGAAGCTTACAATGTTTAGGGAGAAATGGAATACCGGTGTGTATTTTTTTCTTTAAAGTACCGAGACCAGCCATATACTGTATGTTTATGTTAAGATTTCCCTTCAGTGGTAAAATTAGATATGAATATTCAATACTTAAACGGGCACAGTTAAGACATTAAATATACATGTACATATTGTATACAGTACAGTTTGCATACGGTAATATGTTTATGTTACGCGATTAAAAAATAAATAAATAAAACTGGAAGGTCCAGCACCACCATTATGTTTATATGGTTGTTTTTGTTGGTTGGTTGTTATTATGGTTATTAATAATTCGATCTATAGTTGTAATCTGAACCTAAATAAAAAGAAAAAGCAAGTGATTAGGTTTATGAGCAATCTAATTACTTATTCGTTTAAAACGCTATATAAAATAAAGTTTATTATTAATTTGCTGGACAGAGCGGTGAACATTATTATGCATAAGACAAAGATAACGATCCTGATCAGTTTAGAAATCTGTGTACGCTGTAAGGTTTTTACTTCTTAAACTTTTAAAATACACGTTTAGAATTGAAAGAAATTCTCTTCCTGGTATAGCAAACCAGCACGTCTTTTTTCTCCAATCAGAGGGGTGTCAGATGGTGTCAGCCAATCACCATTCTGCGTTGGGTAGCAACGGGTGACTGTTCTCAGGCGGAAGATGTAAACAGCTTAATGTTCATGTTAAATATTTTTTTTTAATTAAAATTCATTCTATACAGCAATCGCATATTTGGGTACCGTTTCATAAAACTTTCATGCTTAAAATGTTTAGGGAGAAATGGAAGACTGGTGTGTATTTTTTCTTTAAACTACCAAGACCAGCCATACACAGTACAGTTTACATACATACAGTAATGTTTTAAATTAATATCGTTTATGACCTTCAGATGCGTTATGCTCCTCTTCTTTTTATGCTCAGCTACTAAAATTTCCCTTTAGTGGTAAAATCCATATAAATATTCAAAACTAAGCGGATTAAAATGTGCACAGTAAAGACATTAAATGATTCAATCTTTGCACTACCAACCAATGCACCACGAGTGCCCCTGTCGGTCATTTTGGCCAGCCAATCACTTGCCCTGCGGTATGCTCCGGTGCCCCGCGGTGGCTTGTGGGTAGGTTACCGTACCGCGGGTTTTTACCGCGCATTTTGAATGGCTGCATCTGTATTAAGGATTCTACAGAGTGCTGCAGTCCTATATTAGATTATTTGGAAAACTAAAAAGCTGTTGCACTGTACTTTTGTCATACCTTGCACATTCTGAATGGGTGCAGCTGTAGATGCAGATTGTGAGAGCATACAGCACATTCATTACTTACAAGATATTAAAATTATACCTATATTGTACTGGAAGTCAGCGAAGCAACTGCCACACAGTCCTGAGGAAATAGTAAAAAACAGAGAGAGAGCAATGAAAATGGTTTGAGGTCACTTAATCACAGCATGGAAACAATCAGACTATTTAATTCACTACCCTTGTGTAACAGATCACTTCTTGTAGCGGAGCTGGAAAATCTGCACATATATGGTTCCTGATATATAGAAGCCTACATGCCAAACAGACCGTACTGATGGTCCCTGTTTTAACCCAATAAGTAAAAGTAGAAATCCTCACTCAGTCAAAGCCATTTTCTTTTTACCGGCAGTTAATAAAAGGCTGGTATTATGAACAAGGCCGTTTCTAAGACAGAAAAAGGATAGTTGTTTTAACCTAAATTGCAAAGGAGCAACTAAAAGGTTTATTCCATAATGAAAAGAGAAGAGAGAAAACACAATGTTCCGGCTGTGAAGTCTTCTTCAGGTGTGAGAAAGACACGGCAGACAGCAAAGATTAAATTGCACAGAAGAACAAAAGCTGGGAGAGGAGAGGAGGAGGGAGGGGCAAAGAGGCAGAGAGGCTGCTCAGAAAGTGCAAAGTGGAGAGGGGTGAAGAAAGGTGTGAAGTCAAAACCTGCATGAGAATAGAGAAGATTACTTGAAAACAAGTCAGTCATTGAGAGAAAGGGGGAGGTGTGAACCTAGTTTCAGGATGAGTTTTGTTTCTGTTGTTTTTCTGCAATGGGAGTTGAGAAACCCTTCTCTGTGAACCAAAAGTTTACATAGATTATGTGATCAGCGGTTAGTGGAGTCACCATGGGCATCTCTTCCATTCAAGATAATTTAGGAGCACCTGGGAACAGCCATCCCTATAAAATTATTAATTTCCCTAATTTCCTAATTTGGGCAGAGCGGTGGCTCTGTGGCTAAGGATCTGTGCCTGTGACTGGAAGGTTGTGGGTTCAGATCCCGCGGCTGGCAGAGGAATCCTACTCTGTTGAGCCCCTGAGCAAGGCCCTTCACCCCAACTGCTCCAGGGGCGCCATACAATGGCTGACCCTGTGCTCTGACCCCAAGCTTCTCTCCCTGTCTGTGTCTCCTTGGAGAAAAGCTGGGGTATGTGAAAAGAAGAATTCCTAATGCAAGAAATTGTATAGGGCTAATAAAGAAACATTATTATTATTATTATTATTATAATGTAAATCTAACACATGGAATGTCTTATCACCATTACCAAACATTATGTAAAAGCCCAACACAATAAACTGAAGTCCAATAGTAATATATGGTAAAGTTCCTCCATTGGCCTAAAAATCTTTTTTGTGTATCAAAGGCTTTGGCATCCAAGTTAAGTTTTTTCTTCATCTATAATGTAACAACAAAGATGAAGAAAGACCTTGCAAGTACAGGATGTCCATCTCATCTCTGTGCTCCTCCACATTCCCTCCTGCAAAACGGCTCCCAAAGAATGGTGTTTCCACAAAGGCTCCATACCCAGAATACCCGACTTCATGGCGGGTAATCTCACACCAGACCCCTGTGAGAGGAAGAGACATGGAGAAAAGGAGGAAGAGCAGAATAAGAGTGAAGTGAGAAAGGGTACCAGAACTAGAAAAACTCTTTCATCCCTAAATCCATGCTAATCTCTAAATCCATTTTGAAGGCACTGAGGCCACTCTTGTGTGTCTATTTTTCTAATATTAAATGGTATTATTATTGTTAGTTAATAGATACAATTAATATTCTTGTTGTTTTAATGTAATACCTTGTCCAACTTTTGTTGTAGTTGTTGAGTATATGAAAAATGTACTGAAAATGAGAACTGTGACATCCTGGTTGGAGGTCCATAAAAATTGTTTATACCCTTTATAAAATTAAGGTATATGGTAGTATGCATGGCTAGTTTGAAGGATATGAATCTCTAAGTCCTAAACAGCCCTTGGTTGAATGGAAAAGAAAAATAAATTAAGGAGTTTGGACACAATGGAGGAAATCATCCACCTCAGGTATTTAAGGCAGCCAGCAGCCATATCACCCTGCAACTCACAACTGGCAACCCACTGAAGCTAAGCAGGTGTGAGCCTGGTCAGTACCTGGATGGGAGACCTCCTGGGAAAAACTAAGGTTGCTGCTGGAAGAGGTGTTAGTGGGGCCAGCAGGGGGCGCTCACCCTGCGGTCCATGTGGGTGCTAATGCCCCGGTATAGTGACGGGGACACTATACTGTAAACAGGCGCCGTCCTTCGGATGAGACGTAAAACCGAGGTCCTGACTCTCTGTGGTCATTAAAAATCCCAGGGCGCTTCTCGAAAAGAGTAGGGGTGTAACCCCGGTGTCCTGGCCAAATTTCCCCCCTGGCCTTTACCCCATCATGGCCTCCTAATAATCCCCCTCTATGAATTGGCTACATTACTCTGCTCTCCTCCCCACTGATAGCTGATGTGTGGTGAGCGTTCTGGCGCACTATGGCTGCCGTCGCATCATCCAGGTGGATGCTGCACATTGGTGGTGGTGGAGGGGAGACCCCATTACCTGTAAAGCGCTTTGAGTGGAGTGTCCAGAAAAGCGCTATATAAGTGTAAGCAATTATTATTATTATTATTACTATTATAAGGAGGAGAAGGCACACTGTTATCTTTTATATTGTGTAGCGTGAGAGAAACCAGGAAGGAATTATTGAGTTTTACCAGGAGACAGAAGGATTTATTGGTTTTTAGTTTAAGTTTAAGAGAACAGAAAATAGTTTTAATCGCAAACTAATTGAGGAACACTATTTGGTTGAAGGGAAAACATGGGTAAATAACACTAGAATAAAAAAAATATATTTTTCTTCAGAAAAGTTCAGACTTCATAAAACTCTTATGATTTGTTGGTATAACCTGCCAGGGCTGTTGACTTCATATATTATTTCATAGAGCAAATAATAGTTAACACAGAAAGTAAGGTCCATGGGTTCAATTATCAAAGAAGTTAAACAAGTCCTTCTTTTTTTAATACATATTGGCAGTTTCTTAAAATATAAATTATTTTGGACTGTTAATAGCCTTATAGTTTAGCTCTAATGATCATTTCCTTACCTTTATCAGTAGCAGCTGGTTGGTCATAATTTTTCAGATCAGATTAGGTGCTAGCGATGCGGTCTGTGAACATTTAACATTTACTATAAAATATGTAATACTGTATATGGCCTTTCTGCAGGATTTTAAATAAGATTTATGTTCATCCATCATCATGTATCTTACCTCTATCGTATTCATCCTTCTGTCTCTGCTTCTTGTCCACAACTGCCAAGATGGGGTAAGGGTTGTTCATTTCATCATCGGTTTCCTTAGAAAAATGTTCTTCATCCACCTGGAAAAAATATATTGTAGTGAAGACCCAGCAATGGTACTCCCCAGGTACTCCCACCAGGTTTGGAGGGTCTCTGAGATCTTCAGTGGGGCTCACATAGCTGTATACAATTAGAGATTATCTAAAGGTTAGTTTTCAGCTCTAGTAATTAAAAAAAAATCTAGATTCAGCACTTGCGTTCTCCCTTTAGAGTTACTTGTCCTGAATAGTAAGGTCACATCACCTTAAGCATGAAACATCTGCTAAAGCATCAAATCATAATAAAATATCCCAGAATTTCCTTTAATTTGTTTCTATATCCTTTCCTATTTTATTGTACACACCAATGGTGTGCACTAATGAAAATTAAGTAAAAATAAAAAAGTGAATTTCATTTTTGAGCAAAGATATATTGTAGGGAAATAAAACCTTTAGTAATTACAATTTACCACATTAAACTGTACGCTTTACTCAGAAGCATCAATGAAGAGAGAGAAAGACTTTCAGAAATACACAAATACATGATGACAAAGATGCTAGAAACCCAGGCAGGAAGGACTGCTGACCTGCTTCACCATGTCGTGCACAACTGTAGATGCAAATATATCTGTGATGGAAAAGTTCTCATCCTTTTCTGCCTCCATAATTCTTGCCAATGCTTTTAGACAGTCAAACGAGCCAGTTGTGAGTCTTTGCACCATCTCTTTCTCTGCCTTCTCTAATTCAGAGGACCAGGTCTGGTTGTGGTACAAAGATGTCAAACACCTGCATTCATACATAACAAGAGTAGAGACCAGGAGAAACGTCGGAGCTCAATCCTTATATCTTACAGAATTAGAGCAGAATTAGAAGTTCTGCTGCTTTATGCGAACCTTCAGAATTCATATTGATTCCACAGATCCACCTGGCACAAACCTGGACCCCAGAGCCCAGTCTCTCAGACTCACCAGGTAGATCCTGACACTCCACACAGGTACATGATGGTGTCCAGCAGGTTCTGAGCCCCCAGCTCAGTTAAAGTCCCCATGAGAGCCACCATGGCGCGCAGACCCCCCCCCCAGAGCCCAGCACGGCAATAGAGGGGACACAGTGCTGATTGAGGAAGAGAGAAGCAAGAGAAAGAGCATGATAAAAAACAGTGTGTGAGTCTGACAGATAATTATTAGGCTATTAAATAGTGTAAATGAATTGAAAAGTTACTGAGATATCACAACTGTGTATCGTGTACCCTACTCCACTCAAGTGTGTCCCTTAAAGAGAAGAAGATTCAGAATTATTTAAATTTAACATTCTCCTATTATGTTTCTCTCATGAAAGCATCTAACGTAAATAACAACAGTGCAAGAATCTACTTACCAGCAACAAAAGTGCAACCTGTTATGATATTTGTAATATCACCACTTAGGATCATTAAAACAGCATGAAATATTGTAACTGCATCTTGGCTGTCACCCTCTCCACCAGCGCTATTTAATCACATCAACTCAACTTACAATTTCATGGTTCAAACTGAATTATTTCTTCTTCCATTTACTTATTTTGCTTCATTTCACAAGTCCCTTCCCTATTAAGACCTGTAAGGTGCCTATTTTGCACACAATTCAGAGCCCTGATCCTTGCCTACTGTTATCTCAGACAATGCAGAAGCCTGCAAAATCTTAGTTTTTCATTTGTCTTCCCATACACTTTTTCCCTTTCTGCTCTGCCTCTTTTATTAGACTTTATGTACTCTCCATTTTCCCCAAAGCCTGTCCATTCACCACCCTCTCATCTATTAACTGCATCCATGTAATCTGGAAAGGAGTAACATGCCTGTGGCATTCACAGTAACAATAAACCCCTACGACAAATGCTAACTAGCGTAATGAATTTTCTTATGTCATATCTTTTCACTAACATGACAATGCACCTGCTACAAAATAAAATGTCTTTATTTTCCTAAAAAGGGTTAAAGGGGTGTAACATTTAGGATAATGTTTGGATGCAGGTGGGTTCTGGTGAGGGACTAGGAAGCGTGATAACACAGGTGGATGCAGAAGTGATGATTTTAAGTTGAATAAGTGACTGACAAGACACGATAACACACAGGGGTAAGGAACTAGAGTGGTGCCAAAGAAAAGAAAATAACAAACAAAATGGAGCTGGCTAAGAAAATGAGGGAAAGCTAACCTGACTACAAAAGAAAACCCGAAACACACGGTCTTCGGCGTCTCCTACACCCTTGCTAACTTCCACTGACTACCCAACAACCATCTAAGACAAATGGCACTCACCCGTACTAAACTAGTGTTACCAATACAAAATCTAAGTGTGTAGAATGTACCCAACAACCTAAACTAACCTTATACACAAAAGTTCACACAAAAACACAAATGAACTAGGAATACAAATAAGGGAAAACAAGAGTACTCAACAGGAACAGGGTACAAAAGAACACAAAAGTTGAACATATAATACATTAGGGCAAGGTAATGGCAAAACAAGGATAAACACACAAACAAACAAAAGTACAAAGAAACTAACAGAAACAAAACAACAAAGCCAAAGCTATACAAAAATACACGCAAAGCAAAGCAAAGCAAAGCAAAGCAAAGCAAAGGCCTCTTCCTTCAGAAAACCTCCATGTTATATGCTGAATAAGATGCACTCTGATTGGCTGAGAAGCTGATTGATGATTATGTCATACGGAACAGTGGTGTAATGGTGGGTCAATGGAGGAGGGAGAATAATCAAGGGTCAGCAGTGTGGAACATAACAAAAACACACATAGACCACACACTCGGATGTAACAATGCAGTTTTTTGTATGATGCTTACAGTAACTAACTGTACTTGCATTTTGCAAAATACACTGAATATGTATTTCTGCAACACAAATAAAAAATAATAAAAACCATACCAATTTACAAGGAGTTTCCAGATTACTCAGGGCCTTCTGGATTTGGATTTTTCTCTGCTTAACAGCCTTAGTCTCCCCCTCACAGAGAGTCTGTGAAACCCGTACATATGTCCTGTGGAAGGAGATAAAACGAACATGAAGAATGTGCAACCTTGGCGCTTTCTGTTCCTAAAAATGCAAAAGGAGACATATTAGAAAGAATCTGGGAGAATTTCTAATTTGCTTTGCTGACTGGATCTCACTGTAACTTGAGTGTTAACGTGTTTGTTAATTTCTTTGTGTACTCTTATTAATTTCAAGAAGGTGAATAGGGACTAATACAGTTGTTACCACTTTAAACTTTCAAAAATATTGCTAATATTAATGTTACTCATTTAAAAGTATTTATTTTTCTTGTTTTCAAGTAACAGGCACATTGTTAAAGTCAGTATTTATCTTTTCGTAATATCCTGGGATATAGCACCTTATTTTCTGCCTTATTGGACATCAGCTGGTAGGTTAAAGGATACTGCTAGACGCGCAAGAAGAGGAGGGGGTCAACTGTTGAGGTGTGATCTGCTCAGGACTTTAGGATCTCTTGTTGTTCACCAACACAAATGCTCCACAAGTGTCTTTGGTCAGTGTATCGCATAAACGAGCTACACTGTGGTACAGCAAAGAAAAGGGAAGCTACTCTAACATGTCAATGGGTTCTAATGCATGTTTTGAATGTTTTTATCTGTATATTATATATATTGGCTCTAAAAATATATTGTATTTAAATTTAAATGTTTTAAAAAAGATGTCAGTAGTTTTGAATTACTCTGAAAATAACTTGTGATTGCATACTGTAACCTCTTCAATGTGAGGCATTAGTTATTCATTGGGATAGCCTTGTGTCTGGTTTTGAATCCTAGCCAATGCCCAAGCCTGTGGGGATAATCTTTCTATAATCTTTCTAATCTAACTATAAACTATAGATTTAAGGGATATTAAGGGATAAGGGATTTGGAAATGCACATGGAAATGCATATCAACCAAGGAGAAAACACCTCACTAATCTAACATCTTAGAATCAGTTAATCAGTACATTTATACTCATCACATCCTCATGAGAAAAAAAGAGGAAAGAAAGCAGAAAATAATTCAGAACATATGATTGAAAAGAGGTGTAATTGTTTTTTGTAATTATACACAGAAACGTGTTTCTTATACTGTATCTTAGTACACAGATTAAAGAGCACTTACTTTCCAGTATAGTCTTTTGCTTCCCTCATGCTTGTCTGTAAGATAATTGAAAACAAGAAATCGTAAAAGACCTGTAAGCACTATATCCCTCCGTTTTCTGTACTACTGTTACTGCCCCATTGGGATACATTTGGGATACATTTCTGGAATCACAGAACTACATCTTCTTGCCACTTCAAAATTCCGTTTTTCAAAAAGCACTTCCACAATTATTATTCCATTTCCAAAGCCGTCTATATTGTCTATAGTACTTTTGTGATTCAGTATGTTACTGTTTTTATGTGGCTGTACTTAAATTCCCTCAAGAAATGAAAGGTGATCCAGAATTCAGCAGCACAAACAAAGCAGCAACAGGTCATCAATCAGGCTTGCCCTTGCTCTCATTTTCCCAAGTCTGTAAAATACAGAAGCTTGGCACTTACAATATTTAATATGTGAAACAAATAGTCATAGATGTTGTGCCCGGGAATCAACTTTTTTTTAAATGTTTTTCTGAAGCTTGACACCAGAAAATTACTTTGTTGTGCCAGAGAACAAAGATAACTTGTTATTTCAACGCTACAATAGAAGCTGAAATCACATAACGTTTATAAGTCGGTTCACTGCTGATAATACTGAAGTAAATGATTAAATGAAAATGTAATTTAGAAGAACAATTTCAAAGCATATACATTATATTTAATTGCCATTAATATTTTTAAATCTATATATTTAAGTGTTTTATTGAATGTGTTTTGGCTGGTTATATTAAACAAATTTACAGCACTTAATTTTGACTGAGTTTTTCCAGGTTTTTCCCAATTTAAATATTTTTTCAGTGTGCTATTTCACGAATTATAATTTGCATTTTTGATATTTATACCCACACAGTTTTGGCTACACATTCGCCCCTTGTTTATGACTTGGACTAATGCTACATACCATGCATCATGCACAAAACATTGTTTAGTCTCTTCTTTCTTTAGTAATGATGTTTTTAAGATTGTCTAATATGCATTAATTCAGTAAATACTCAGAAACCTTATCCATGTTGTTTTTTGCTAGTAAGGAATGTTTCCTGGTGGCCTCTTTTAGTGGATCTGTTAAAAAAAGATAATATACTGTTACACTGTCAGCCATTGTTAGTATACAAAACTACAGGAGGCACACATACACACAAAAACAAGACTAATGGCAGCACTAAGGAGAGGCATGAACTGCTTTAAAAATACATTCAAATACTTCTCCATTTCATGACATGTATAATATCAATTAAAACAAGAGCTGCTCATTACAAAATGAGGTTCCTAGCCTTTTTGTTGTTTACAGTGTGCACTGATACTGGGCAATGTATCCTTTAAATTTGAAGTAAAGTCATAAACCATTTAGAAAAAGAGGATGTCATTGTTTTCTTATAAATCAGTGCTATGTACAACATACAGTAGATTATTCCAGTGTATCACGTTTTAGGTAAATCACAGTGTATAAATACCTTAATGCCTTAAAGACTGTGTCAATTACTCCTATAGAAAAACACCAGGCTTGGATTCTGACAAAATGATTTACCATTTCTATCTCAGGAGTTAGATAGAAAAAACCTTAGACGTGTGGCTGCACATCAAATACAGTCTTATATGATAGCCAATGACTTGTTTGAGCCATTTCAGTCTGGTTTCCACTTAAATCATAGCACTGAGACTGCTCTTTTCAGGGTTTTGAATGATTTATTTATTGCCTCAGACTCAGGAGCTACATTATAGAGTAGATATCCTTTCGCTTCTTAATGCTGCTTTTGATACTGTAGCAACACAAAATTATTTAAATTGCTGGCAAACTTTTTTGTCTATCAGTGGTACTGTCCTTAACTGGTTCTGTTCTTAACTGACTGGCAGGCAGCATATTTATAAAATATAATAACAAAAATAATAACAAAAAAATGTGGTTATTATTAAATTAAGAAATGTACCAATGCAACCATTCAAAATGCACGGTACAAACCCGTACCACACGTAATTACCCACAAGTCACTGCGTTGTACTGCGGTATGTGATTGGCTGGCCAAAATGACCGACAGGGGCACTCGTGGTGCATTGGTCATTAGTGAAAAGATTAAATAATTTCATCTCTTAACTGTGCATATTTAATTTGCTTAGAATTGAATATTTATATGGAATTTTACAACTAAAGGGAAATTTTAGTACTGTAGCTGAGCATAAAAAGAAGAGGAGCATAACGCGTCTGATGGTCACAAACAATATTAATTTAGGAACATAAACATATTATGTAAACTGTACATGCCTGGTATTGGTAATTTAAAGAAAAAATACACACTAGTATTCCATTTTCTTCCTAAACAGTTTAAGCATCAAAGTCTTACATGTGGTTATTTTGGAAACGTTTTACATGCTCCTTCGGACTATATTAAGTTTATAAAGTTTGTGAAAAGCTATAATGTTTAAACCTTTTCTGCGAAAACACTCGTTATCATAGTAAACAAAAGCATACTTTTAGAATTTGATTCATAGGGAATATAATATGGAATCACGTATCTAAATAAATTAATTAGCAATATAATTATATTCATGTACTGTAGCTCAAATTATCACAATAATACACTTTCTTTGGATATGTATGCTTCAGTTTCACTCCTTCCCACCTGATTACGTCTGTGGCATGATGGCTTAAGCATGTGCCCTCTATGCCTGGGGTTGGAGGATCTAACCCAGCTGTTGCTATGAGTTTTCCTTTAACAAATACACATTTCTTTGAAAAACTAAAATGGCAAATGTTATGGACACTACTATATATTGACATTTTTTATATTTCAAAATATCACAACTGTTCAAAGCTAAATCATTTATTAATAACAACGAATAATTTGAAGCTGCTACTGCTGTCGTTATTACTGATAATAAATATTATCGACACTATATTGAATTCGTTGGTATTTCTTAATATCACAAAACGCTCAAAGTTAAGTGATAACTACGTGACTACTTTTCAGAATTTAATTATTTAAGCAATAAGGTACGAGAGGCCGTGCTATATCGTGGATTTAGTCACAGTTAAAAGGTGTTGTTAGGCCCAATGTGATACGGAGGGAAACACAAAGATTCTAAGCTGATCACAAGGAAGAAAAATCACCCGTTTTTCGCACGTAAAAAGTGGTTATTAACTATCGAAACCTGTTTTTATAGCTTTTAAAATCATACAATGTCTAAGTTAAGCAGGAACACATCATTATATCTCATTTTTTATTTCTTTTTTAAAAAATAAAAAAATCTTTTGTCCAGTCTAAGGGTGTTTATAATATAATAGAGAGTCCCCATTATCCCCATCTTGATTAAAATCGCATACGCATGTTTAATAAAATGCTTTTATTATTCACAATCTGACAATGCAAGACAGAACTCACATTGAGTTCCGTACATCCACAGTGGTGGACGGTGCACTATTTTGTCAGTAACCTGCTAATCTGCTTAACACCTGTAGAAAACATTATTTTATTTCTGTAAGGAATGCGTGTTAAGTTTACAAAATTAAATTGTTTCAAATGTTTATTAAGAAATACAGTAAAAAGAACTTACAGCTTACACAAAGACTCAAACTACAGTATGGAAAAACATGTGTTATGAAGTTGTGGTGCTCTAGCAGTGCTGTCCTGAGGCTGGCCTCTGCCCAGTGATATAACTTTAATTGAAACAAGATCTAATATCACATATGGAATCTAGTATCTAAAGAAATTATAACAATATTAATTTAAGGATCTAAATACTGTATATGTATTTATATAGCTGGTAGTATTACTGTATTTCACTTTCTTTGTAAACACGTTTTATTAACACCAGAATCGCAGCGGGTGAGAAAGAGATAGAAAAAAGTTAATCCTGTTTTTTTTATGGTCTGTAGCTCAAATCCTGCTTAACTAAAAGTTAGACACAAGAAAGGTATTATTGGACAATGTTGTGATGCTAAAGAAATTAATAACGATATTAATTTAAAGATCTAAATATATTCTAATGTATATGGCCGACATTACAGGTTGTGAGAGCCGGCTTGCCAGCATGGTGACGTCACCGCCTTTCATATGAATCCTTTCATATGGAAACATTTTGACACTGCGCTCAACAATCTCAGGAAGAACATGAAACAGGCTGTAAACAGCCTGTTTTTTGCCTAAAAAAATCACGCCCGACAAAGTGAAGTAACATTAACTAGCAAAGAGAGGACATGATAAAGGAATAAATGACTTGTTTTTTGTTTATTTAAACATGTAATGTCGGCCAAACATGTATGTAAGGTCAGCCATATGGCGTACTGAAGCTGAATGTTTAGCCTTTGTCACTAACGTAACCACTAAATTAAGACATAAATATAGAAATCCCTACATTACAAACTCCAAGCATTTCATTTTGTCTATTGCTACAATATCAACAGCAGTGCAATTACAAGTAACATGTCAAAATGTTTCCAAAATAACCAAAATCTAACGATTTGAGGGTTTTGATAATAACAGAGAAATCATAACAATGAGCCCATGTTGCTTCATGCTATTCATGTTTATCCAACCAAAAGAAGGACAACTAATTCAACATGAAAATACTTTATTTTTTCATTGACAAAAAGTAATGCCACACTCTCTTGTTTAACCTGATTGTTTTGTTTCTGCACAGACTGTTAAACCAGAAGGAAAGAGCGCCTCTTTCTTCGAAGCCTTTCGTTCAATTTATTTTTGGGTGTTTATAATATAATAGAGAGAATAATAGAGAGTTCCCATTACCCCCACCTTGATTAAAATCACAAATGCCTGTTTAATAAAATGCTTTAATTTATTCACAGTCTGACAATGCAAGAAAGAACTCAGAACATTAAGTATATTTATCCTCACCCCAGTGCAAACAAGACAGCTGTGTACATTGTCAGTGATGTTAATATATTTGATTCCATCTGATGCCTCTAAGTTTATTTTTATGGGCTTTGATTATGGTTAAATGATTCAATTGCTCAATGGAAAGTGTTCTCGCGTATTACCAGTACGTCAACTCGTCTCTTATCTGTGAGTGAACGATCAGCCATTTTTATTACAGCAGATCATTTCACAAATCTATTTTGTTTTGTTTGTTGTTTGTTATGTATGTTTTTTGGAAATTAACCTCTGACAGTAGAGGAGACACCGTTCATTTTTAATATTGTGTTAAAAGTCAATTTTATCGTAGAATATTTTGTTAAACTGCATTTGACATTTATTATCTTATATCTTTTTTATACTGAAAATAATAACAGTAATTGTTTTTTTTTCATGTTCTATATTATATCCACATAAAACTTCACTTTTTATGGTATTATTATACCATATAGTTAATATACTGTATATATTTAATATATAATTATATTAAAATATCTTTTTGCTATTATAGAGGAAGAATAGTAAAACTGCATGTATTGTCATTTGTGTGATTATCATACTGTTTGTATCAGTATGATAACTGTCTGTTAAATATTTGTGACAGCTGTTAAGGGCCATGAAAAAACAAATACCTTTTCTGTAACATGAAGTAAGAGTCCCAGAGAAATGAAAATATTACAGTTGTGAGTGGTAGGCCTGGGGAAACAATGTAGCTGTGGATAATTTCAAGAGGGATATCTTCCAGGAGCTTCCAGGAGCTCGGCTTGTGTTTCAGGAAATGTTCTTAGGGCACCATGAAACTCATGGTAGTGTTTAATGCCATTCCCCGTTCCTCTCTGTAGTCACTGTTGGCTGGGTAAGGGGGTGAGTATGATGTGCAGACAGTTGTTTGACAGATAAAATGCATTCCAAGACACTCACACTCACTCAAACAAGCCAAACAACCTTTAATGTGATCTCTGATAAAAGAGCAACATATCCCAAGAATTGGAAGTGTTTTTTTTTTAATTAATTCCATTTAAGTTAGAACCCTATCTTTCACTACATAGGATAAGTGTAGTGCTTATTAAACAGGGAACAAATAATGATTAACTCCATGGTGAAAAGTAGAAAGAAGAAACAATATTTTGGCTGTTGAGGGAACTTCTTGTTCTAATATTTTTTGTAGATTATGAATGAAAGATTAATCTTACCTTGGTATGGTGCTGGTTTTGATTTGGAACCACCCATCTCTGTATTGAAATACAATTATGTGTGTTACATTCAATCAGCATTGATATTGTGACATTTATGATGATCAATCTGTGCTGTATGTGTGTTTAGAATTCAAATTTACATACACAGTTACATGGTTGTTTTGATCGATTTAGAAGAGACATGAATACCATGTTAAGAATTTGGGATAAACACCAGTGCCTAATTAAATAAAACTATAATCCTCATGAAATCTTTCTGAATATCTGCATTCATCTGTATTAATCAAAAGTATACAGAAAATTAAAAGTTTTATTATATGTATAGATTAATAAGAGAGTGAGAGTAACACTTTTGTATAGAACCATTACAGTAATTTCTGACTAACAGTGTTCCATGTAATTTAGCAATTGCATGGTCATTTTGGTGCAAATATTATGATAATTGGTATTGATATTGGTGCTAATATTATTATCATTTCAGTTGAAATAATAATTGAGCAATTAAATCATTGAAACAATAATGCAACTCAGCATTTACATATTTCCACTTGTTCACCTCCCAATTTTTAGTGTAATTCTTGTCTCCTTCCTGTCCTACAAGCCCACCTACACACTATGGGTGCCAGGGCCTTCATTTGCTATACCCTAAAGCTTTGGAATTATATCCCCCCAAAATAAGATATTTAATTAGTTCTGTGTCTGCCCATTTACATTCTTACTGCATTCCAAACCCTAGTTGTAATCGCATTAATTCTGCTCTTTCCTCTCCTTGTGTACTTTTTATATGATTATCAACAACAACAACAAGAACAACAAATAATAATAATTATTATAATAACCTATTGTACTTGTAGATCTCCTTTACAAAGGCATCTCTGTTATTCTGCTGTTGCAATGCAAAACAATTTAAGTACAGCATTAATGCAGAGAGAAGAAATCAATATTAATTATTAGTATTTAATCCTTCTTTTTCTTACCAGTTTCAAAGAAGTGACCTAGTTTGGTGTTCCAGAAAAATCCAAATGATTTAATCTTTGGATGCATAGGACATGTATTTATAGGAAACACAGAGGACCAATCAGGAGATGACAGCTAAAAAAAAACTTAGTTTAAGTTTCACTTACAGTATTGATTGTAGTGTTTAACCATTAAAGGCACTGTACACTGTGCCTCACTGTCACCACAGTCACTAGCTTTGGAGACGCTTTAATAGTCTGTCCATTTCCAGGTCTGAAGTTTTTGCTTCATTTCATATTTCATCCAGTTTATGTGTAACAATTTTTCCTTTCTTACAGTCTTTCAGTGTTCCTAAATTTAATCCACTTTTCAGCCCTGACAAGGCCCACCCACAATGCGTTTTATGCACACATTGTTGTATGATGGGGGTCATGCTAGCTATACCAATGTGGATTATGATACAGCTTTTTAACACTCTGTAACACATACAGAACCGGGCACTCAGAACACACAGTATTTCTTCCAATTACCTTAAAAATAATGTGTCGCATTGCGTTATGTAATTTACTGCCCAAAGATAATAGATACTGTAGGTAGCACTTGTGATGCATTAGATATTAGTGAAACCATTGCTTCATTTAATCTGTTTCTCTCTGTGTATGCTTCAACCAAGTTAATATGGAATATTAATATGGAATTTTACAAGTAAAAGAAAAGTTTGGTAGCGGAAAATAAAATCAGAAGTATGACGTCATATATACCTAATGGACCTAGGTTAGATGGTAGTGGTCGCTAAATATAAAAAACAAAGCAAAGTACACAACAATATTCCACTTTCTTCATATATATTTTATGCACCAAAGTCTTTAACTCAATAATTTACAGTGGGTATTTTGGGAAATGTGCTTAATGTGCTTCTGCTAACTTTAAAATAATAAACTTAAAATTTATTTTAAAACGTATTTTTTAATTGATCATTTATTTTCAAATTAATATGTATATTGCATATGAAAAGTTATAATGTTTATCCTTTTAGAAGGATATTACATAATAAGAACATTGTATTTGTTGTAAATTGTAAAAAAAAGCTCTATTGATTTAGTACCACTTGATCTAGAATATAAATCATGTAACAAAATACATTTTGGCAGCTAAAAATATCACTTCTGGATTTTTTGGAAACATTTTAATGTTTGTTTATCTATCAGTAAACATGAGGACAAACAGACTACATGAAGGCTACCTGGTAAGTGTCTTCAATACATCTAGAGAGCTGTGCAGGCTGAAGAGCCCCCAGTGAGGCTGTGAGGTTGTTTAGTGTATTTTCTGCAGTTACTCACTTTTACTCAGTCAGAAGTCTCTTGCTAAGACAAACCTGGAACTGGAGGTGGCCTTAGAGGTCAGTGGTGGTGGGATAACAAAAGAAATTTGACAATCCCTGACCACTTATAAGGAACTCCTTTTCACAGCCAATGCACCCAGCAGAGACTTGAGGCAAATTTAGATACCTATTTTTCATAGATTTCCTTTTAATACCCAAGATAGACTATGTGGTTCTCACAATTTGTCATCTGTTTTAGAGAATAGTGTGTTTGGTTTTTTTGTGAGAAAAAGTTAAAAACAACATTAAAATAAAAATGGGTCAAGGGAGTATGTATTAGCATTCATTTCCCAGCAGCCTTTCTAAAACATTGCCAGGAGTTAGTAGGAAGCAGTTAAATTGCATGAGAGGAGTCTTTATCTTGTAAACAGGACAACAGATCAACACAAGGGGAATTAAGGGAGAAACATTATAGTGACCGACTATAATAAGGGGGAAACAACATAGTGAACAATTATTAAGGAGAGAAAGAATGGGTGCTTGGGCACCAGGTGTCGAGGGCTATGTTATGAAGAGTCTTTCAGGACCCTATGCAGACAACAAAATCTGGAAGGGAGTGAACAGACACAGGGAGGGGACGAGGAACAGGGCTGGTAGACGAACGGGGGGGGCGTGACAAAGGTGCTCCGAGGGGCGTGGTCCAGGTGAACTGTCCAAAAAGGGAGTCCGAAGGGAAGTCGTTCAGGTAGATGTCCAGAGCCAGGTGATCGATCCAAGATGAACTAGACAAAGATAAAAGTCGGAGCAGGATCCGGCGAGGGGTTGTAGACAGACGAGAAAAAGTTACAAACCGGAGCAGGATCTGGCGAAGGGTCGGGGGGAAAAAGGGGGAACAGAACCAGACGCTCCAGGTCCCGGACTCGGCTGGTTCAGGACACCTAGGAGGCGAATGCCACCCGACCCGCGGACGTAGGGCGACTCGGTGGTAGGCGAGCCTCCGGCATCCGTGTTCCAATTCAGAGCCCGGAACAGAGTGAGTGTCTGGCTTTTGTAGGAAGGCTGGAACAGGGAGCAGGTGCACAAAATCAACTAAAATGTGAATGAGCCGAAACGCCCCTAAGGGGGAGGGACTACAATTGTGACAGGTTATGTAGATAGTGGTTTCATTAATGGGCCAGTGACATCTTAGTGCTGATTCAGATTCATGCAATGTCCTTTCTGTTTTCTGCCCTGTTCAAGGTTGCTCTTAGCATAAGTGCCAGGCAATTGTCACTCCATTGAGGGGTAATGTGTGGGGTTGCAAATAGGTTTGATTGGATCTGTGATCAAGGGGGGCCTTATGGAAGGACAGTGCACAATTGATCAATGCATTATTACACCGGCCATCTGTGTACAATCAGCCAACACAAAGCTTCACCCCCCTGGGAGAGAGTTAGAAGTCTTTGTGAAGGGTTTAAAAGCCCCGGTGAAGACAGAACTGTGGTCTCTTGTGGAGAAGGAGGGCTTGTGAGACACACTGCTGCAGTTGGACACAGGAGAGGACTCAGACACCAGGGACTGGGAGCAGCAGAGGATGACCTCAGCATCGTCTTTCTCCCTCCTCTACCTAAAACTCTGAGACAAACAGGATAGAGGAGAATACCAGGAAAGTATTGTTCAGGACAGTCATTCAAGTCACTAATCAAAGTGTATTTTCTGGCATCATGTTTATTTATTTTTAAATATACATTTTTGAAGCCCCTATGAATAAAACATTTTAATAATCAAAACCTACAATAAAATGTTTTTCTAATTACTATTTATGCAAAATTACTAATAATTCTGTGTACTGTACTGTATGTAATGAAAAAAATGATAATTCTGTATGATACAGTCTAATGATATACAGTGCAGGATCTTATTGAGAGTTGTGTGTAATCGTTGTATTTGATATAATTGTCACTAGTACAGAATGTTTACAGTATGATTAGGATAGGAAAGAATTAATGGGTAAATAAACCTTCAATACTGTGCTGATTTCCTGTTACAACATGCAGCTATGGTGCTTTAATGATTCAATCCACCAACTGGCAGTTTTACAGAGCAGTTCAAGACGGTAGCTCCATCAGCATCCGTAGGCTGCAAAGGAACAAGTAAAGGTTTATTTCATACTGCAAAGAGAAGAAAAGAAACACAACGTTTTGGCTGTGGAGCCTTCTTCGGGTAAAAGCCAAAACATTGTATTTATTTTCTTCTCTTTTCAGCGTTTTGCAGAGTAGTGCAGTTCTGAGTCAAGTTATTAAAAAATAATACAATTAAAATAACATACTTCCTACTGCAGTATACTGCCTGACTCCTTGCACATTCTAAATGGCTGCATCTGTACACCTCATTGTTTTACTGTCACTGCTCAGCCTGATTCTTTTTCACTTTAATGTTTCATTTCCTGGAAACAGCTTGTTTTCTTTTTTAGTGTAATCTACAAGGGCTGATTCTGTTGTTTCAGCTTTATTGAAAATCACAGTGTTCTTCATGAAAGTTATTACATTTTATCTAATTTTTAAGTGTTTAGGCTTTAGAAAACTGAAATACAGAAGCCTTTTGAGCTTGGTAATGTAAAGTTTTTTAATAAAAAAGCTAATAAAAACAACATCCATTCTAAAGTAGGGGGAGAACTGTGCGAAATGTTAGCTGTTCTACAGATGTGGTGGAGGAGAAGCTCTCCATAATATCTATAAGACACCCAGCCATTGTGAGCTAGAAAAACATTTTATAGGTTGTCAATTATATCATTATATAGTCGATGAGCTTAGTAGTGAATAATATCTGAGTACTTTTATACACTAAGAATTCTGAGCACTGTACGTAATTAAAAAAATATATTTTGTTTTATACAGTACTGTGACTTACAGTATCATATTTATAGTTGCGTGAAAGCATTGTATTAAATGTAATTGCCACTAGTACAGTGTACTGTAAGAAAGTGCCTTTCCATCTACATTGTGAGAGACGAATAAAGATGTTTTACAATTTCAAGGACCATGTCAGTACACTGTACACTGAAGCCACTTTATTTCTCTCTCATGAAGAAATTTACACAGACCTTTATGAGTGTGTCCTTTCAAGTAGGTTCAAAGATTCCTATATGAGAAAGACATCAGAAGTCAAGTTTATCCTTCAAAGTTTTCATATTCTCTAGCACTCGTAATCAATGTAAATGTTTCTAATCCTTCTGTTCAATTTCAGATTACTGTTTTTTATGTTTCCACTTGAATTCATCCACCAGATTTCTTCTCTTGACTCATTTCATCTTCTGTTTTTAGGAATTAATCTCAATCAATCTATCAATCAATCAATCAAAGTTGATTTATCAAATGCACAACAATACAGCATGCAGCAGTAGTTGCTGGCAATTAAATGTCTTTTCTGCGAGCTCACTGGGGGGGATAAAAATCACAAAATTAAAGGTTACATAATAATATATAATAATGCAATAGAAATTGACTAAAATAAACTCAGACAAAACTCAATATAAACAGAGCTGCTATGTGTCCAGGGTGTATGCAATACATTATGTCTAAGTAGTGCAGTATGCTGAATACAATGACAACTGTATGTCCGTGTATCCATTACAGGTGATTTGCTAAAGGAGCTGCAGGTTGGCTGTTTAGCAGTCTTATTGCTTGGAGGTAGAAGCTGTTCCGTAATCTGTTGGACTTTGACCGAATGCTTTAGTACCGTTTACCATTTAATCTCAACTTGATCCTTTGCTGCTTCCCCACTCTAAGGTGATCACCAGTATTTAGTTCAGCAGTTTTACTGTTTACTGTTTTCACCTGTTTACTGTATCTATTGAATAATTCAGTAAATTGTAGTAACTCAGTAGTGATCTGCTAAATACTGTATATCAATTCCTCTGCAACACAGAAACCAAACTAGGACACAGTAGGTAATACATCACAAGAAATGCTCTATATTGGTGTACATGAATGATATATTTAGTTACAAGAGGAATAAGCAATAACATTTTATATTTAAATATGTTGTGAATGTACCTCATGTGAATGTAGCAAAGCTCTTCCTAAATAAAATGTGTTGCCATATTGACAAATACAGAAATTCAGTTTAAGATTAATAGTAACACATCAACCTTACTGAATGCAATCATTAAAAATAAAATGCAAACTAAATTTATATTAAAATTATCTGTATGTATAAACTGAGTGAAAACATATCCACCACAAATTTGACTATTCTGTATAAACTAAAATATAATTAATATTGCTATTTTGAGACTAACACAAAAAACATCTTCTTCACGTACAGCACTAAGCATAACACACAGCAAATATATCACTATTTAAAAAATTAAGGTGTTTTGCACAAGAAAAAATACATTTCATGCTTTGAGAAAATATACAGAAGTTATGTGGTACTTCAGCTAGTTATATTACCCATATAAAAATAAGAAAATGAAAGAAAGTCCATTACATTAGCTTACCTCATTGCACCAACAAGGACCTTTTATCATGCACTACTGTACAACAGCCAGTGGTGGTTGAATATGCTGAATGTTACCCTTAATCTCCATTTGAATATGAGAAAATTATTTTAGGAGACAAGAAAAGAGGAAAAGAAGAGTTGAGGTCATGTAACTGTGATGCACTGTACTAATTGACTGGTCAGGTGTAGTAGAGCTGATTATCAGTGTAAGAAAACATTAGTTTTGCCTATTCGACTTTTTAGAATACACATACAGAGCATATAGAACATTGTGTATTTAGATTTTTAGTAGGATGTTCATCACCTTGCTCACAAAAGATTAATTCTTGATGTACAAACTGTAGGCAGTCAGTGAAAAACATGTTTTTGGAATGATGCACTGTACATAAACTAGCCAACACTGTAGAAGCAGCAACAGCAGGTATAAAGCAGACAAGAGCAGAGCTTTATATATACTGTATATTAATAATATAAAGCATAACAACAAAATGGGAAACTCTGAACTACAGCAGATTAGTTGTTTTGTAATAAAACATAGACATGTGTGCTGAAGCATCTTTTAGATCTTTCAGTCAGTGCAATGAAGTAATTAAAAAGGCAGACAGAATCGTAGGATACTGTGACAGGATGTAGGGCCGGGTCATAAAGGGAATATATTTCAAGAATTCTGAGAAGTTTCTAATCACTCTAACCTTATCTGTTGGGTTTTCTAGCTTCTTCTGCCTGGTTCCAATAAAAATAGAAAAAGTAACTCAGCGTAGCTGGGTAATGACTCTCAGCTGTTTTTCACCTATAAAAGAGTGTGCTAAGTACAGCCTTTTGTTTTGTTCATGATCTTGAAGCAAGATTAGAGGACAAATTAAGATTTTTTTTTAATTGAAAATTAATTAAGATTCTATAGGAGGGGTAGTTAAGGATTTTTGTATGCAGATTTTGAAAACTTGAAAAATTAATTCTATGATGCACTTATTGAATACTGGGAGAACATTTGTGTAGCTTGTTTTTCTCGTGGTAGAAAGTCCCACCCAGTAGTGAATTAACATCCCTAACTATCACAATATACTGTGTGCAGTGTAGAATTCAAATCAAGAATTGTGTAGCAGAAAAAAGTTGATTGTCACCATTCCAGTGTTATTTCTGCGCCCTATGACTGATGATTTGCATTTTTTGTGATCAGTTTAAGGACTGTGGGAATACCATGATCTGTAACTGGCTAATTTTTCTGTCATCATGCAGCCCCGGTGAGATTGTAACCTAAAGTTTCACTATTCAGAGAACCTTAGTTTTGATGTAACCTTATCTCCTCTGAGATTATTTATTCTTGTAGGTGAGGGATCAAACATTTATTTCTCTTATTTCAATAGTTTGCTTTTACTGTGTAAATAATTTACTAACATCATTTTACTAACCATCCTGCTAGAATAATGAAAAATGACTAACTGCAATTTAAGTGTGAGCTGCTATGTGCCTGAAACATGAGGGCAGAGCCAGTTTCAGGCAGCCTGACCAGAACTGAGAGTGCCCGATATCTTTAAGCCATGATTAACAAAATCTAGAAGTACATAATGTCATCTTAAACAATAATTAAAAGGCACCCAAGAATATTCTTACAGTTTATCACGTACCAAGGCTAGCAGCCTTGGCTTTACACCATATATGGCATGGAATTGTACTGAAACTGTTTTGGGTGGGTTTTCTGTTTGTGATCATAAAAAAGCATTCTTTTGTATCAATAAGTTGAGTCAGTACTTCATCGGCTTTGGTTCCCGTATGCATACGTAATAAAGTAATACCTGCTTCATACACAACCAGATCGTGTCTCCTTTGTTGGACACAACAATCTTATAAGAACCTGCTAATACGGAGACCCAGGACTTTTCCTTTGACCTAATCTTCTCTTTTTCTACTTCAGTGCAAAACTTTTTGGGGTTCAAACCATTTGATTGCAAATATCCAGGCTCACAGCACTATACACTGCACTATAAAAGTACAATCATCTGTACTTTTGAAATACTTGTTCCTAACTAAACCTTAACCTCCTCTGAGGATAATAATTGCTTACACTTATATAGCGCTTTTTCTGTACACTCCACTCAAAGCGCTTTACAGGTAATGGGGATCCCCTCTACCACCACCAATGTGAAACATCTACCTGGATGATGCGACGGCAGCCATAGTGCACCAGAACGCTCACCACACATCAGCTATCAGTGGGGAGGAGAGCAATGCTTGTTAATAAGACAGAATTAAGCTTTCCCCATCTCACCCTCCATCTCTGTGGTGCAGCCACAGAGAAAGTATTCATGCAGGCTGATTTAAGATGTTTTCTTTTGATAAGGAACAGCTCCCAGATGGGGATGCACTTAGCTAAGCCTGGCTATCATGATCAATGGTCATCCATTGGCGCCTATCAGTCTAGGGAGTGCCGAATGAACATCTGGACTGCATTCCCAAGTGTCAAGAGTAAGTGACTTATATCTCACCTTGATCAACCAATCAGGGACTGGCAGGGCGTGGTAATACCACGTGGGTCTCCAATGCCCGCCAAACTCTCAACCAATCAGCACACATCTGTGTCTTGGTCAAAAAGGGAGTGCAAGCTCAGATCGGGGCTCTCCTTGGCCATTTTCGCGCATCCTCAGAGACAATCACGTGACAACTGCAAAGGGACTTAGACTTTGTTCTAAGCGCAAGGCCGAGGATCCCGTACGTACTCAGAATTCTACCAACGTGAATGCTCCGCTTGATCAACGGCAGCCTACAGTTGGACCCTCGTCGACAACCTGAATAGCTTATTCAGAAGCAGCGCTGGACCGGGAACGAAACAGCTTCTTCCCAGGCAAAAGAGTGACTTGTGAGGACTCGCGGTCACACTCTGTGATAGAGACTTTCTACTAGCCAGCCAGACTGCTGGTAGATCCCCTCGGAGCAACGACTGCCCTGCACCCCGCAGTCAGATTCCTCCGCCTGTCCTACTCCGAGCTGCACCTTGACTGGTTGGCCGGTAGCCAGAGGATGGCGGGACAACGCCCATTGGACATCTGCTGGAACAGAGGCTGCAACAGAGCCTGTCAGCTGGTTTGGTGTTTGTGCCGGGAAATTCCAAATCCATACACAGTGGATAAGTAAACCCCATGTTCTACATTGCGTCTCGAGAATTCAATTGTACCTCAACATAAGTTGTTATCAATTTAATTCATGAGTAATGTATTTACTTACGAGTTTAGAGTAACAGTGGGTAATAACACTGATTAGCGATTTGGTAACCGAACGATATATATTGACATATATTCTCTATTGTATCTCTTTGTGTTTGCATCTCTTCGAGATTATATACCTTGTACATTGATAACCCTCACAGTAAATTCTGCCGCTCGTATCCAGGCAGACTAGTATATGTTTGGTGCACAATTTATATTAATAAATGTAACTCGTGTATTGAACCCGTGTGTGTGCGTTGTTAGTTGCCCCAACGAACAACCTCGTGAGTACTGCTACAATTAATAATTGTCTCAGTAAACCCATCAAACCACTACAAGAGTAATGAAGCCAATTCATAGAGTGGGATTATTAGGAGGCCATGATTGGTAAGGGCCAATTGGAAATAAGCAACCTTAGTTTTTCCCAGGAGGTCTCCCATCCAGGTACTGACCAGGCTCATACCTGCTTAGCTTCAGTGGGTTGCCAGTTGTGAGTTGCAGGGTGATATGGCTACAACTAGGATAGGTGTTACAGATCCCTTTCTTGAATCACAGCTACTCAATGACAAAGAGCGCTTTAATATTTTTAGTGACCATGTTACGTCCCAGTGTGTGTTCTGTGTGTGTTTTTTTCTATGTTCCACACTGCTGACCCTTGATTGTTCTCCCTTCCCCATTGGCCAACCATCACACCACTGTTTCAATATGATGTCATCATCAATCAGCCCTCAGCCAATCAGAACTCATTTTATTCACTATATAACATGGAGGCTTTCAGGAAGAAAAGGCCTTTTGTTTGACTTCGGTCCTGTTTGGTTCTGGTTATCGCTTCGTTTCGCTTCTGGTTACTGCTTCTGCTTCGTTTGTTGGTTTGTTTTGCTTTGTGTGTGTATTTTCGTATAGCTTTGTTGTTTTGTTGGTTTTCTGTTAGTTTCTTTGTACTTTTGTTTGCTTGTGTGTTCATCCTTGTTTTGCCATTTCCTTGCCCTAATGTGTTACATGTTCAACCTTTGTGTTCCTTTGTACCCTGTTCCTATTGATTACTCTTGTTTTCCCTTATTTGTCTTCCTGGTTCACTTGTGTTTTTGTGTGAACTTTTGTATATAAGGTTAGTTTAGGTTGTTGGGTACACTTTACACACTTAGTTGATCTTGTATTAGTACACTAGTTTAATACGGGTGAGTGCCATTTGTCTTGTATGGTTTTGGGTAGTCAGTGCAGGTTAGCTAGGGTGTTGAAGACGCTGAAGACCCTGTGTTTCGGGTTTTCTTTTGTAGTCAGATTAGCTTTTCCTCACTGTCCTAGCCAGCTCCATTTTGTTTATTTTCTTTTCTTTGGCACCAATCTAGTTCCTTACCCTTATCACGCTTCCTAGTCCCTCACCGAAACCCACCTGCTTCCAAAAGATTTATCCTAAATGTTACACCCCTTTACCCCTAGACACTTGGGGTCATAACAGACCATTTTCAGGAGAGTTCCCTTGCAACAGCCTTCACACTGCTCAAAGACATAATGATCCTTAGCCCTTTTGCTCACAGACAGCTTTGGGATCCTGATAGATACCTTCATTTCTTGACTATCTTAGGGTTGCCTGTTTAAATACCGGAAGCAGGTAACCTACAAGTGGTATGTTTCTTTTATAGAAAAAAACAAACACTTTATTTAAAAGGGAAACTCAAACTATATATCCTTTATATCCTTGTCAGGTTTGTATACTATTCAGTACACAGTACACAGGGGAGTTCCACCTGTCCTAAATTCAATTTATGTCCTTTAGAACTGCTTTCGTACAGCCATGTTTTCATTTTGAGTCTCCATTTATGTCCCTCTTCCCAGCCTTAGGTCTAGTAGTGGCTGTTTTCCTTTGTCTTTAGCCTCAGGTATTACTGTACTCTGTTTCCTTCTATCAGATAAATCAGAATAACAGCTACAACACGAAGCAGTTGAGTGTGGCAACCTTCTATCACTGCACAGGTCTTTCTCAGCTTCAGTTGCACCTGCTACCAACTCATTTCTTAATTTACATAGGCTGGAACGAGGCCCACAGCTATTCCATTTTCCTGCAATTGTCTGTTGACATCAGGATGCATGCTAGCATTCTCTCATGGCCATCTTAGTGCAGGAGAAAAATATCTACAAAATGTTATGACGTATAGTATCAGAAAAAATATCTTCCTTCTAGAAAGGTGCTGTTCACAGCATCACACTATGTTTTGTCTTCAGTTATGCTCAATACAGCTAAGCCTATGTAGGCAGAAGTATTGCCAGCTTTAATTTTACACCTAAGTGTAACCAGACAAATAAACATTATTGCTAATGGTTTTTCCAGCATTTAGATTGTGGGTCAGATTTTATGTGTTTAGGATTATTTTAATGAACATTGGGTATTTGAATGTCACAGAGCAAAAACAAATGTCCCGGTGCCAGTTGATTAATAAAGACAGAAAGTTACTAAGAAGAATGGTTGACGAGGCATGAGTGGTTTGTAAAAGCAATAGGGAAGGTCAACAGGAGGAGTCTTCATGGAACAATGAGAAAATGCTAGGATCCCAGAAAGCATCCCGAAGATTAAGACACAACTTTAAATTAAAAAAACTTAAGTGGTACTTTTGATGTGTCAGTCTTCAAGTGTTGACTGTGCTGACACTGTATGTTTCATGTCTCCAGCAATTACTGTATCTTATGTGATCATTATGGCATTTGTCATTTGAGGAAACACTGAAGTAAGCATATTATTGTATCCACACACAGCACATATGACAATAAACTTGCATTGCATTCACATTTGTTTAGCATCCATATTACAAAAAAATTGGATCATTTATTAAATAATCCCAGGTTCCCTACTTTATTTTAGAATATTTGTTAATGGCAAGAGCTCTGTTTTTCCATGTCAGTAAAATGAAGGTCTCTGATTCTCACAGTATTGTGAATATTTACAATATATAGACTTAAAAAATGTGATTTGTTTTACAGTATACTTGTCACAGTCTAGCACATTAATCTCTGATAAGCAAATTTCACAATAAAGTTTTATGAACCAGAAAAAAGAAATCAGGAAAGTCACCTTGTACATGTACCTCGTTATTTCATAGAAAAAGAACAATCATACAGTAGTTTAGTTATGTTACAATAGGGGGTGCAAACTTTTCTTTCTTCTCTTTTTAGCATGGAAAAAACCTATTGCTTGTTCCGCTGCAGCCTACACATGCTGACGCAGGTCCCCACCTGAACTTTTACATACTAGTATAGTTCAAAAATACTGTTCCAAAAGGGGGTACGGTGACAGCACAGTACAATGGTTCTGTTACAACCTGGGGCTACAGCAACAGTACTATAGAATAGTCCTGGTACATCACAGGGCTCCAGTCACGGTACAGTAGAACAGTGTTCTTACATGATGTCATACAAATCATATTCTTTTTATGGCTTAATGGTTTATGGTTTATGGTATATTCATAAAACAGTCAGAAAAAAACATTAGAAGATTCAATGGAGTATGATTGTTGTATGATTGTTCTACTTCTATAAAATAATAAGGTACTATTTAAATAGAACTTTATGATGACATTTAATTTACTCAGCAAATATAATTTAGGTTTCAACAATAGACTGCTACATGGTAAAACACATAGGCATTCATTCTTCATTTGCACTTTACAGATGAATACATTAGACTATCTGGGAAATGGAATACAATTACCTCTAAGTTAAGTCATATTTTAGCTGTGTTTTAGTTTTAGATAAGACATTCATTTCCAGTTTGCTCATATAAAGCACTAATCAGCTTTCAACCATAGCTGATAGAGATATAAAACAGCAAGTCACCTTGTGAGATTTGCATTGTGGAGGCTTGCGGTCACTGACCGCTTTTTATTTTCACACAACAGAGCATTGTAGAATTTTAACATATCTTACCTTTATGACAGCATACCAGCAAATTGTCTCCTGACGCAATAATAGCTGGGGTAGATTAAAACCTTACAAGCCTCAGCTGTGATTCTTTTTGTGTAACAGTTCAATTTGTTTCATGTTTTGATAGCTGAAATGAAGACGGGGTGAAATCAACACCCAATTATGTTTTGATACATCTATGCACTAGCCTGTGCCTTATATACAGTACAAGAGGTAAATGATGTACATTTTTAAAGGCTCATGGCTTTTTTAAATTTACTGTCACCATCAAGTACAGTGAAACACTTATATCCAAAAATGATATAAGAAGTTAGTTTCTGCAACATAGTAAATTTGCTCTGAGGCTGGGATTGGGGTTGAATGTATTTTTATTCAACACATTTCTGAAATGATTCACAATATCTTTCAGATATTTTGCCAAATATCTTGTGACACTTCCTCACCACTAACAAGACTTCCCCAGGTGGATTTTAATGTAATGTATGGTTTTATGTAAACATTTTTCAATAAACCTTGATGTGTCTGTGTCTGGTCTGATGCAAACTTCATTAACTGTTCTTTCTGCGCCTTTATGTCATATAAGTTGAAGTGTCAATATTGCTTTGCTGCAATAGTTCTTCTCTTTGCTTCTCCTCCTCTAGCCTCTTTAAGATGTCTAGCTATCTCATTAGTCCTTTCTTATTTGATTTTTTTCGAGTTGCAAATGAAGAATTTCTGAGAAATATAGCTCAAATATACCAAATACTTCAGCAATGGCTGATGTTTACTGTAATTTGACAGGTTCTAATAATGCAAAATTATAAATCGCTGAATGAGATGCATGTACAAGGTAACTTTCCTGATTATTTTTTTTTCTGGTCTATAAAACGTTTCAGAGATTAATGTGCTAGACTGTGACAAGTACACTAAAACTGCAATAATTTAGAACCACACACAAATCACATTTTTGAAGTCTATATACAGTAAAAATATACACAATACTGTGAGAATCAGAGACCTTCCTTTTACTGACATGAAAATGCAGAGCTCTTGTGGTTTACAAATATTCTAAAATAAAGTGGGGAACCTGGGATTATTTAATAAATGATCCAATTTTTTTGTAATATGGATGCTAAACAAATGTGAAGGCTTAGTTGTATTGAGCATAACTGAAGACAAAATATAGTGTGATGCTGTGAACAGCACCTTTCTAGAAGGAAGATATTTTTTCTGGTACTGTACATCATAACACTTTGTAGATATTTTTCTCCTGCACTAAAATGGCCATGAGAGAATGCTAGCATGCATCCTGATGTCAACAGACAATTGCAGGAAAAGGGAATAGCTGTGCACCACGTTCCAGCCTATGTAAATGAACAAATGAGTTGGTAGCAGGTGCAACTGAAGCTGAGAAAGCACTGTGCAGTGACAGAAGGTTCCCACACTCAACTGCTTTGTGTTGTAGCTGTTATTCTGATTTATTTGATAGAAGGAAACAGAGTACAGTAAAACCTGAGGTTAAAGACAAAGGAAAACAGCCACTACTAGACCTAAGGCTGAGAAGGGGGACATAAATGGAGACTCAAAATGAAAACAGGGCTGCATGAAAGCAGTTCTAAAGGACATAAATTGAAATTAGGACTGGGGGATCTGGGATCTGAAACATCTAACCTCAGAGGAGGTTAAGGTTTAGTTAGGAACAAGTATTTCAAAAGTACAGATGACTGTACTTTTATAGTGCAGTGTATAGTGCTGCGAGCCTGGATATTTGCGATCAAATGGTTTGAACCCCCAAAAGTGTTGCACTGAAGTAGAATAAGAGAAGATTAGGTTTAAGGAAAAGTCCTGGGTATCCATATTGGCAGGTTCTTATAGGATTGTTGTGTCCAACAAAGGAGACACGATTTGGTTGTGTATGAAGCAGGTATTACTTTATTACGTATGCATACTGGCACCAAAGCCGAAGAAGTACTGTCTCAACTTATTGATACAAAAGGATGCTTTTTATACAAAATCACAAACAGAAACCCACATATATGGTGTAAAGCCAAGGCTGCTAGCCTTAGTACTTGATAAACTGTAAGAATATTCTTGGGTTCCTTTTAATTATTGTTTAAGCAGACATTATGTGCTTCTAGATTTTGTTAATCATTGTTTAAGCAGATATCGGGCACTCTCAGTTCTGGTCAGGCTGCCCGAAACTGGCTCTGCCCTTCACATTCCAAGTGTGTAGCCAGCTCACTTTTAAGTTGCAGTTAGTCATTTTTCATTATTCTAGTAGGATGGTTAGTAAAATGATGTTAGTAAATTATTTACACAGTAAAAGCAAACTAGTGAAATAAGAGGAAAAAATGTTTTAACCCTCAGTCCTCCCTTTAGAACATATTGACACATTTTCCGATTCTGATTGCAGTATGTGTCCTGTTAAAACATAACCATCCCCTGTATTGCCTGGCAAGGCATAAGGCAGGTGGGAGTTTACTGTGATTATAATGAGGTGTGTACGAGCCCTCAAAAAGTGTGGGATACCACCCCTGCCCCTTAGCCATTTCTCTGTACGGCTGTGTTAAGTTATCCCCCTTTACATTGGCATATATGTTCAGAGTAGTTCCATTTTTCCAATCTAGTGTACCTACAGTAGATGGTCGTTCATATTAAAAGGAATGACCCCCAAGAGCAACCCTCCTTGTAACGTGTAACGTGGTATGGCAATACGTATCCAACACGAGCTCTGATTAGTCTTTACTATGGAGAAATAAGCTAGTGACAGAAACTAATTTTCTCCGTGATCCCTTTGTTGTTCCTGGTCCCCTGTTGGTCCCGCTTTTGTTACATCAAACAGCAAAATCGCAAAATAGAACATTTTTAGTTGGTTAAATCTGCTTCACCTGGAGACGCTCGCTGACAGTGTTCTCCAGGTCTTAAGGCTGCCTGTCATGCTGCTGTATCTGCTAGGGCATTCCCCTTAGCCACCCATGAATCATTTTTACAATGTCCCTTACACTTCACCAATGCAACCTGTTGTGGCATCATTAAAGCATCTAATAACTCAGCTACCAATTCTGAATTTTTTAAAGGTGTGCCAGCTGCTGTGAAAAAATCCCTATTCCTCCATACTCTCCCAAAATCATGACACACCCCAAAAGCATACTGTGAGTCTGCGTATATATTGGCAATCTTGTCTTTAGCGTATTTACAAGCCTCTACGAGCTCTTTGAGTTTGGCCTGCTGTGCAGACTTCCCAGTACTCATGCTCCTTGTTCGGAGAACCTCACTATCTGAGACTACAGCCCATCTGTTCTTTTTTTTTCCTCGTGCATAAAACAGGACCCATGCACTTCACAGGGGCACCACACAATCAGGCGCTGGTCCAGCACTATGCTGTTTACAGCCTGTACTGCTCTAAGGCAGGGTCCCAGCAGTCCAGAACCCCCCCCCACGCTCACTTACATATAGATAAAATGGATTCTCCAGGCAGGGAAAACCCAGGGCAGGAGCCTGCAAAAGAGCTGATTTAAAATCATTAAAAGCTTCCTCATCTTCCGTGGTGAGGAAGATTTGATCCTCCGACCTTCCTCCCCCCTTGAGCAGATCAGTCAGTGGTTGAGCCCATACTGCAAAGGAGTCCACCCATGTACGGTTAAAGTAACGTATTCCCAAAAACGGCCCTCAATTATTCAAGAGTGCTAGATGGCTTATACCCTCTAATTGCTTGAGCCCTATCCTCAGACATCTGAAGCTACACATTTTTTCTGTCTGTTAGAAAATTGTATTTTACATTTTTCAGCAGTTTTAACAGACAAACATGATAACTGTGCACCTGTGTCCCATAACAATGGTACTTCTACATTATTCACAGTGCAATGTAAAACAAGTTCCATCTTGTTTAAACTATGTGTCAAGCATAAGGAGGCTACAAGGGGGCTTTCTTGTTTAAAACCCCTTCTGCCCTTCTTGGTCTGTCGGGTTATAGGCTGTTGGTTCTCTGTTTCCCCTCTTATCTTCTGATTTTTTGGCATCCAACCATTTTTTCTGCAATTCTTCTGAACGTGACCAAATTGTTGACAATAGTAACGAATTTGATTCCCCAAATGCTTAAGCATGGATTCTCCAGATCTCTTTTCCCCAAAATCTGAATTTCCTATTTGAAATGCACATACTTTAGCGCACATATTCCATTCTACTTATATATAGTATACAGTATATCTGTTTAAATTATTGAGGAGCTATCCTCATTGACCTCCACCTCACTAGCTAGTCCTGAGTATTCAAACCACAGTGAAATAAACCTCTCTGTAAAATCTGCAACATCCTCACTCCTTCTGCTGACATGCTGTAACCTTCCAATCAGTCTTAGGTGGATAGTGTTCTTTTAAAAAGACGCCACACCACCCGCCACCCCTGTTCGCTATTCTCTGCTTCGCATTCCTGTCTCAGAGTCCCTGCTTTTCTTTCTCCTATTCTTCTAAAAACCATTGCTGCTTCTACCGGTTAAATATCATGAACATCCTTTAGAGTCTAGAGCGAACTACAGGTCTGCTGAATACCCGATTTAGGGTGAGGTACCTCTTTCGCCCAATGGTCTATATCCTCAAGTTTGTGTTTATAATCAAAGCATTTTATTGTTTCTTTTTCTTCTTGCACATTGCTAACTCATGCTTTACTACTTCTATTTCTCTCTTAAATTTTTCTTTTTTAGCAAATAAAACCTCATTGCATTCAGCCACAGCCTTAAGGTTCATCTGACGATCCATATGTCTCTTTGAGCTTATGCTCACATTCGCCAAGCTTCTTTTTTACTGACATCCAGTCAGACACTTCCATCCCTTTTTACTGACATTCACCCATTTTTTTGGCTCCCACGCAAGCCTCAGAATCCCCCAGTTGAGACAATCTGACGGACTATCACAATTCGAGAACACGGACCATGTTCCAAATCCCAGCTTTCCTGAACTGTAGAACAACTACAGCTCACTGACAGTCACAATCCAGTAAACCCCTGAAACTGTATTACATATCGCTTGCCAGGTGGGCTAAATCCTGGTCTTAACTCAACACCAAACGGTGGGCGGAATGCTATACCTCTTACTCTACATCCGCTGCCTGCTCAGGCATTACTTTATTACATATGCATATGGGAGCCAAAGCCGATGAAGCACTGACTCAACTCATTGATACAAAAGGATGCTTTTTATACAAAATCACAGATTATGCCATATACAGATGCAGCTATTCAAAAAGTGTGGGTTATACAGCATTAAAACACGGTGTGCTTGTCGCAGTATAACATGGGTTAAAGTATAATACCGTATAATCCCGCATAATACCGCATGATACCGCACATAAGATAATAGTATCCGGAATTTCCGCAAGGTGGAGCTAATAAAGGTCAACCTCTCATGTTTGAGCTGTCGCCATCAAAGTCTTTACCGAAGATATTACAAATAGTATTAATAATGAATGACCTTGGACAACGAAAAGACTTTATTTTTTCATTAACAAAAAGTAACACCACAGCATTTCGTTGATCCAATCACGCATTTGTTTCCAATCATGCAAAGTAAATCTTGAGAATCTCCGGTTCACCATGCCTTTCACATGCTCATAAAATATTTTAACTTAGGAACATAAACATATTACTGTATGTACACTGTACTGTATATGGCTAGTCTTGGTACTGTATTTTAAAGAAAAAATACACACCAGGATTCCATTTCTCCCTAAACATTTTAAGCATCAAAGTCTTACATGTGGTTATTTCAGAAACGTTTTTACGTGTTCCTTGCTCCTTCTGACGCTCGATCATGGAGTAAACAGTTTACTTTAAGAATTTGATTAATAGGGAATATAATATGGAATCGCGCATCTAAAGAAATGAATAACGGTATAACTATACTCATGTACTGTTGCACAAACAGTAGTATAAGACTTTGCATTGAGATGTATTTGTCACAGGTCTACCTTGGTGGTGTGATTGCTTAAGTGTCTGACTTGTAATCCTGAGGGTGAGTGTTCAAACCCAGCTGTCACCATCAGTTTTCTTTCAACAAATAAAAATTTCTTTGAAAAACTAAAATAGCTAACATTATTGGAATTATATTGACATTTTTTATATTTCTAAATATCACAACATGTTCATACTGTATGTACACAGCGGTAGGGCGCAAATTCATGTGATTCCTATTAATAAAGGGTATTAAGGGTATTAAGATCCCTTTAGATCTCTCTTCAGATTTAAAAGGTTATTAATAATATCTTCGGTGTGGCATTTTCCCAGTTTAGCTGATCTTTTGGTGCCTACTCATGCTTACACAGCTCCCTGGGTAAACTATCATACTTGACTGAGAAAGCTTTAGAGAACTTAACATGTTTACTATCAACAAATTGTAAATATGACGTTTACATTGGCATTATTAATTTTTCACTTGAGTGTATGGAGGAATGTCAGCTGTCAATGAGAGCAGACCCCCTCTTAGGCCTTGTGAAATTATTTTTTTTATTTCTAAAAAATAAATAAAAAAATAGATATAATGATATAAACATTTACTGCAATACAATACTGCTACATTTTGGCTGTGAATCCTTCTTCACGTGTGAGGGTGAAACGCTTAGGGTTTGTAATGTAGGGCGCTCTGGACAGGTTCAACTTTAATGCAGGAAAAATGTATTTCCCAGAAGTCACAGTATACACATTTTTTGGAATGTGTTTTCTTTCTTCTTTTTTTCAGCTTGGAATAAACCTATTACTTGATTCTTATGGAAGCCCGTTTTCACCAGGGAGTAAAACACACTTTTTCACTGACAAAAAGTAACGCCACACTCTCTTGTTTAAAGCACCACGTCTCTTCCCGTTAAAGGGAGGAGACACTTTACACTTTAACTCTTCAGTTCACAGAGAAATTTCACCAGAGCCTCTTCTCTGATTTCTCTGAAACTATTGATTACTAATAGTTTATGCTAACACCTAAACAAACTTATATGTTTACACCGGACACTAAAACTGCTATGACACTATTTACATATGCAGGGTCAGCTGCTGGTCATCATGCTGACCCTCGGACTCTCCCCGGCTACAACTCCCAGCCTGCCCAGCGGTACTATGAGCGCCTAGGGGCGCTTCCTCCTCACCACCGGGCTGGGGTGTTACAATATTTAAATGCTTAAAATATTAGGATGTTTCAGACTAAAATCTTTCAGTGCTGAGTAAGCAAACTAGGCAATAAACAGTTTTTAAATAACTAGCTAGGAGGAGAGAAATGTCAGCAATGAGAGACCTGAGTTCAACATTGTGGGAAATGAACCCTGTTTCACTGACAAAATCATAGTGCTGTTACACCGGAGAGCAATCTCCCTCTTGTGGTCAATACTTATAACTGCAGTCTGTGTTTCCATTTAACACATCTTAATAAAAAAACACCCAGATCCCAGGTGTCTCACAGTAGCATCTGTGATCTGTCTGTAGAAGCAGAGTTAATTGCATTCTATTTTACATAAACAACAAATGTCACAAGATAAAATAGATAGCTAGTCATGCTAAAAATATAGAATTTGTTAATTATATTTATTATCTGTAACGTTAATTAACATTATTTTATTTGTAACTTTCACTTTCATAGCCTATTCATTTTAATACTTAAATACATCTACACATCCTTTCTGTGTGTTTATTACACAACTTTTATAAATGTTGTGTTTTAGCAGCTCTGCAGCTGTTCTCAACCTCAGTCCTCTGTGATTCCTGTTGATGAGCCAGAGCAGCTCCTATAGAGCTGAGGGAGGTTTTTGTACAGACATGTATCACTGTGTGAATGGAAAACTATAACCACTCTGCCCACAGTAATAATCTCCTGCATCTTCAGCCTGGACTCCAGTGATTGTCAGTGTAAAGGCTGTTCCAGACCCACTGCCAGTGAATCGATCAGAAACCCCAGACTGACGGTTTGTTGCCAAATAAACCAGGAGTTGTGGAGCCTGACCAGGTTTCTGCAGGTACCAGTGCAGGTAGCTGGTACTACCACTGGTAACAGAGCTGCTGGCTGTACAGCTGATAGAGACAGAGCTTCCTGGGAGAACAGACTGAGCTGGAGACTGAGTCAGAACAATCTGCCCACTGGACTCTGGAGGTAAAATAGCAACAAGAATTATTAATACATACTTTTTATAAATATTTGTATATACAGTATACACATTTGTTAAAGTTCTTTAAATTGTAGGTTTATTCTATTTTTTTTCTAAGTTCTTTCACAGTTTGGTTAATATTGTGAAATTAATGTTAATAAAATAAAAATAGTAGAATTAGAGAAGTATTTTATTTAATCCTCACCTTGAGCAAAGAGCCCCACTGTCCCCAGCAGTAGAATCAGTGGCATCATTGTCTTGTGTGTGTCAGTGACTCTGAAAGGGCTGAACAGTGACTGATCCACACTATGAGTCTTAAAGTGTCTGGAGCAGTGAGGCGGCACAGGTATGCAAAGCTTCTTCCTGTATACAAATCCTGTCACAGACAGTTAGAAAAGGCCTGAGATGGGAGAACAGGTGCAATCTGCAAGGGTTGGGTCTTTTGTTATGTGTATATAATATGTAGTGCATGAACTACTGGATCAGTACTCTAACGTTAGAGCCCTACCACATTTAGGCTATGCATATACGCCTCTTAAAAACAACAAATTTTTCTCTAAACATTCTGAAAGCACTGATCCAGCAGAGACTCGCCTTCCCCTGGAAGTCCTCTTGCCAGCACCTGGGGATCCCAGTCCTCCACTGGTCTTGCTACAGAACCTGCTATTCCTCTGTCTGTTTATTCCTGGTGAGCTCTCCCTAGTGACCCTGCTGTCTACTTTCCACACAGTTCCTCTCGCACTGGTCTCCCCACCTTCTCCACAGACAGGTCCCAGTCTGCAGACTGCAGCCTTCACTCGCTCCCAGCCCAGCCAGCCCACACATCTCTTGCTCTCTGCTTCCTGCTCGCTGCCTCACCTCCATCTCATCTCTCTAATCTCCCAAAGATCCCTGCAGTCCTGCGCTTAGGGCTCAACCTGTCATTTCACTGCAGGGCTTAATAGCGGCTGCAGCATAACATATATGGTGTACAACTTATTGATACAACACCAGAGCATGCATAATCAATTTTAATAGAATATATTTGTGAAATGATCTGCTGTGATAGGAAAAAATATATAATTCACTCAGGGATTACCCAGTTAAAAGTTAATTACATCAGAGTTAATATATATATATTTCACATACATTAACACTAATGACATTATATCTCATAACATAGATCGACTTTAAAGTGTTATTGTCAACCTTGTTATGGCAACCATGGAAGTATCAGCCTCGGACAGTTAAATCACATTTATCACACACAAGTAAATGTGCTTTTACTATAATTAACTATTAAACGTGTCAAGACACTTTTTGGCATTCATACATTTTTTTTGTGCCTAAACTTCCTGAAGGTCTTATCATGGAAAGGTGATCCATTTGTAGGACATTGCAAAGATGTAATTTTGTGGTTGGGAATCTTCCAGGATGTTCCACTTTATATTTACTATTCATACAAGAAGCTTGGAGATTGCAGTTCAGGTGGGATTTAATAGGACTTTAGGGATATGCGTTCAAATCCTGTGGTGATTCATATGACTATTACTATATGATGATTGGAAAGTGTTGTGAAATGCTGTGTCTTTTTTCAATTAGTTCCTTCTCTTTAGTGTTCTGTCTGTCCCTCTATTCCAAGTGTGGGCCAGACTCAGTACATCCTTTCTGACTGTATGATGATTGATGAGCATCTAGGTTTCTAGACACTGTATGATTCTATATGTGATGTTTCCACAGCAACCTGCCTGACTGGTGGAACTAGCCAACTCCACAGCGCCCCCGCGAGGATGGGACAAACAACTGGTACTAACAACCAGACCCAGACACCTCTGTGTTCCTGAGCTGATAAAACTGCAGGTGAATTTCTTTGGTTTCTTCTAAAGAATAAGAAATAAAAACAGTCTGGTGACCAGCAGTGCTTCAGTTGTACCAGGAGAAATAATCTTACAGTGCATCTTTGAAGTATTCGGCTATAAACACTGGAGGTGTTTAAAGGACACTTTAAACAAATAAAAAAATTAGGGCTTTTCAAAATATTTTCCCGAAGAGCTACAGTCTAGTATTGAGCTCCCTTGTAAGTGAAGGGGATAAAATTCATCAGCAGTACAGTGTAACATGACAAAGTGGTGAGGAGACTTCAGTATTAGAGAGCTGTGATATACAGTTCAATAAATATTATTAAGCTGACAAAAGCTCACAAGTCATTCTGAGAGCACTGTGAGTAAAAACACAGTTTATAGGAATGATTATTTGAGTTATGGCATTGCTGCCTGTCAGTGCTGGGGCCCTGGATTCAATTTCCAAGGTGCAAACTTCCCTGTGTTTGAATGGATTTTGTCCACATGCTCTGGTGTCCTGCCACAGTCTACATTGAGCCCAGTGCGTGCGTGTGTGCGTGCGTGCGTGCGTGTGTTTGAGTCTATCAACCCTGCAATGAACTGGATTTTCATCCAGAGTGTATCCTGCCTTAAACCCATTGCAAATAAAACATATACCATTATATTGTAGTCTGTAAAGATCTGTTCCTTCTGATTTTTCTTTCTGTTCTTGTATCTATCAATTTTGTATCTCTATTGTTTAAAGCACAGAAAATTCCTAAGAACCTGAAAGATTTGTTTTCCATTAAAGTTTTCTCTAAGTTTTCAACACCGTACTGGATAAAGTGGTTAGAAAATGGATGGATGGATTTCTGGTGAGATGGCAGAGGTGATCCACCCTTATGCTCAAAATGATTGAAATGAGGAATAATATAATCACAGTTCTTTGACTGCTGTGACGGTGTTAAATGATCTCTTATTGGAGTAAAATAAACTTGTAAGAGCATCTGCATGACTGCTCTCAGTCATGGGGTGTTAAACTCACAGGGCTATAAACACTCCCAGAGCACTGAAGCATGTGCTGCCAATGCAAAGTGTTTCTTTTATGCAAATGTTTTCATTTGAATCAGGGACATATAAAGAAAATATTTTGTCTTTGAACAGAGTAAGATTAGCATTAAAACTTTCATGAACAAAAGATTTGATCCTGACAGGATTTATATAGAGAACATGATAAGCTTAAATCAGCTGAGGAGGTGAATATGAAAATTATGAGAATTTATGATTTTATTGCAATACATCAGAATCCTATTCTTATAAATATGTACAGTATGATGTCATTGTCTGTTAAGTTGCAATCGAAAGGCCAGTAAGAATAAATAAATACAAGAGTTACACCTCAAAGCAACTTATCCAGAGCCTGTAGATTCACTGTCGGCCACATCTGAGAGGGAAAGTCAATTCTAGTGTTGATTCTACTGGAGAGGAGGAGATATGACAACCAGACACCTGCAGTGAGATCATCGAACAGAGCTGTCTGTTGAGGCACAATGAGGCAGCAGATGTTTCTCACTGTAATTTGCTAAGACACTGGTGGCTGAAGTTACTTTTACATTTCTGCCAGGTTGCTCATGAGACAAATTTAAGCCATGATCACTGCCTGTGTGTAATCAAAATTAATTAGTTTGACTTCCTTATAAATAAGTCTTTCTCTTTAATGGATATATGATGTTATGTTATAAATTCATCATTATGTACTGGAATGTGCATCATTTCACCCAGACCTCTAGATAAGACCCCTCTTCCAAATTGATCAGTAGGAGAAGCAGGAAAGTGATTAGAAATGGCATTACGAAGCTGTTCTGTGTCTGAGACTGGAGTCATTGTTCACACATTGACAATATTCTAGTCTCTACAGATACAGTAACTAACTTGTATGCTAATTAATAATGAATTGAAAATGAATGGAAAATTCACTCATTGTTGGCACAATGATTTGAAGCACAAGTCCAGAGCCACACTGAAAAGGTCTGACAGGAACAGACTGAAAGTCATTGATTGTTCCAGTCCCAGTAAAGGCCCAGACTTGAATCCCATAGAAAAGTGATGGAGAGGCTTGACAACTGAAGTTCATAATCAATCTCCAACAAACAAAGTGAGGACTGAAGCAGTTTTACCAGGAGGAATGAACACAATTACACCATCCTGCTGTACACATTGAGGGAGACATACTGTATCCAGGAATGTGACACAAACTTTATAGCACTAGTAGCTTTACAGTAATTGCCAGCAGTTACAGAAATTACTGTGAAATTTGCTTCCAACAACTACTTACTTAGGGGACTGAATATTGATGCTTCGGTAAAGTACTGTATGTACAGTATGTATCTTTATTAAAGGTTTTGCGAACATTTAACCACCTACACACATAACACTGTTCCTCTGAAATGAAAAGAAAAATAACTTGAAATCACTTGAAAACAAGCATTACACACATTACATTCAACAAAAGCTGATATCATTGGCGGAAGGTGTAGTGATATTTGTAGTTAATACTATTCATTCTGATGTGAAAGTAAGAAAATTGAGGTGTACAGTACAGTATATACAGAAAACAGTCCATTCTAATCCAGTCTAGTTATTTTCAGATGTTACAAAGTAATCATTTATTTCAGGCTTTAGCACCTGGAAATAACTTGATAACAAGACCAAACTACATTCACAGGACTGAAAACTCACAAAAAGGTTTTATGATTCTTTGTTAGATTTGTGCTGTAAATTTGCAGTGATGGACTACAGTATATACTGTATTAAACACTGTGAATTGTCTGTACTTGTATTGTTTGTTCACGTATTCTATTGACATATTGTATCTAAACAAAAGCATTCTGAATGTGTGAAACTGGCTGATTTACAGAAAGACCTCATATCTTAAACATGAAGACATTAGAAACAGATGCCAAGATGTCAGATGAAACAGGGTACATTTGTGTTTTATATGAGAATAATAACTGCAGATAGGACTGGAGGATTTCTTATCTACATGCTGTTGTGATTAACTGAGTGTGGAGTGTGAGTGTGAGACATTTTAGGAATCCTTCTTCAGGGTCTTAGAAAGAAATGAAACCACTGGCACAGAGGAGACAAATGCCAGTAATGAGGGAACTGGATTGACAATGGTGAAAACTGCAGGCTGTTTTGCTGGCTTTATCAAATGGAGTTTATTTAATGAAAGTTCAGGAGGGATGACAACAACCACGCTTAATCATTCCCAGCCGTCAGTGATTAGCAATCACTCCCTGCGTCCTTCTTCCACCGAACGCTATAAATACCAAATGCAATTTCTCTTTCCCTCATGTGCAACTTTTGTATATTCGGGTGTGTCTTTCTCGTTGCACAAGCCCGTGCTTTTTCTCTTGCGTTTCGATCGCCTTCGGACCTGTAAATTTTCTGCTCTGACGAAGAACCTTTGGCAGCACAGAGGATCCCCCTACACTCCTCGACCAGCCTGCCTTCCTACCAGCAGCGCTCATCTCTGGCCAGCTCTCTCAAGATTCAACTCCTCGCTGAAGTTAACATTCTGCAATTATCACCCCCACCTCACCACGAATCCAGCTCTCCTTCCTCCGTGGCGAATTCTCCAAGCCCCTGCCTCATACGTGAACGTTACCATCGCAGTCGCGCATATCCGCTCCTCCGGTTTCTCCCACGATTACAGACCAGATGCCATGATCCAAAGGCTTGCAACAGTCCAGTTAATAGAAACGCTTCCAAATTTTCTGGTGCTCTCTGCTGACGTCAGCCGCGCAGCCGTTCTCTAGCCCACGTTAGAACGCTGCAGTAGCTACAGAGTGGAAACAGCCAGTCGGTTTCTCATCATTTCTGGGATAATAAACAGCTTCATTAACCCAGTTTTACATGGGTTCATCAATAAAAAGGGTTTGCTGCTTAAAATGACCACTTTTGCACAAAAAAAGGAAAGAGAAGAGAGAACGAAACATGAATACGCAAGAAGAGAAAGCACAAAAAGAAGCTAAGCTGCCCATGCCCCCGCCCCTTGTCTTCCGTCGACTCGTCCCGCTACACATTCGTCTGTGTCTCGCCTTCACCGGGCAACGGCAGTCCGATCCTGCAAACCTGCTGTTAACAGTGTCCAAGTCCAAGCACACCCTTGGGTAGCCAATCTCTTCGGATCCATCGTCGGAAGCACATGAATCCAGGGAGAGGCGCTTCAGCTCATTGTCTCCCACCTGGCCACCGTCTTTGGCCTCCATCTTGCACAACTTCTCCAGGGAGCCCTCCTCATCACTCACAACAGCCACCAGGGCGAACACTGGGAGAGTGCTGATCTGGCCCGCACCGTGCTCTATTCCCAGCCTCCTCTCTAAACTCTGGCACCATCTCCGCCGGCCCCCACCGGCCCTCGTCTAAATGGCCCCACCTTCCCCAAAACCAGGACCCGCCATTCCCATCCCATCCATTTGAAACGCCTAGCACCTGAACATGCAGATACTTTTCCTGTTAAAACAAATGTGCATTTGCCGAGAGCAGCCCGCTTATTGCCATGTTTGCAAATCCCTGGTGTTCAATTTAACCCTGGGCTCATTCCTCCTATCTCTGCTGCTGCTGTGGCCATCTTCTCAGCCCCAGGTCTGTCCGTCGTCCTACCTCCGGCCCAGCCAGCAGTTGTCCCATCTCATGTCCCCGTACCGGGCATTCGATTTAGCCCCAGGTTCCCCTCTCCGCTGCTACTGCGGCCACGTCCTTGGCGCCGGGTCTGTCTGGCGTTCTATCTCTGGCCCGGTCAGCAGTTGTCCTGTGTCTTGCGTCCCTATCCTGTTTGTGTTTCCATCCAACCCAACCCTTATGTCTCGTGTCCTCGTCTCGTTGTCTTGATCCCCCGGTGTTCCCTTTTATAAAAACAAAACACATTCCAGGCTGCCGCGCAACTGCATTTCTCCCAGGCTCAGACAGAACTGCTCACGGAGTCGGGTCTTCGTCTTGGAAGCGTGCGTTTTCAAAATCCATGCCTCATTTTCCCATTTCCCCAGCGTTCAATTTCTCCCCGGATATATTCGTTTTATTTCTTCTGCCACTGCAGCCATCTCCTTGGCCCCGGCATCCTACCTCCGGCCCAGTCAGTAGCTGTCACGAGTCTAATCTGTTCTAATCAGCCCCACTACCGGCATCACCTCTTTAATGTCCATACAGGTAAGTCCCATGTCTTGCGTCTCCGTCTCAACTTCGTGTTTTTCCCTTGCCCTTTCCGCCACCGGTACCACCCCATCAACAGGTAAGTCCTTCATCCCACATCCCCATTTTCATCCCTGTCCTTTACCCCCCACCCCCCCACATGTCCAATCTGCTCCTCCTTTGTTTGCTTCCCCATCCCCGGTACCCTGTTCGGGCTCCAAGTTCATTTCCCTTGCCAATCGCCCTACGTTTCGCATCCCTGTCTCGTCGCCTCTTTATCCCTCTTCCCCTATTAAGCCTTAGTCTTATCCCTTCCGTCCTCTGTTGCTACCAAAGCCACCCCCCTCGACGTCCATACAGGTACAGTAAGTCCCTAGCCTCATTCCCCGTCTCACACATGTTTTATCCCCAGCATCCAATCCGACCCCAGGCCCATTTCTCTTCCTCTCATCCTCAGCGGCCGCCGCCGCCACCGCGGCCGCAACCACCACCACCTCTCGGCCCTGGGTTCACCCAGCCTCCTACCCCTGCCTACCCAACAAGCACCCCTTGTCTCAAGTCCCTATCCCCGATGTCCAATTCAGCACCGGGCTCATTTCTCCCAATCCACACTGCTACCTCTTGGATCCAGTACTGCTCTCACTTCACGTAACATCTGCACATAAAATTCCATGAGCTATAGTACCACAGCCAGAGTCTGGAGCTACCCAAAAATGCCTAGCTGTCTGGAGGGGGAGCATCCATTGGGCAGGGACCCCCAGAGGTTTATTTTCTCCCAACAGGAGTTTTTTTTTTTCCTCTCCACAGTGCCCACATGGATCTGTCATAAAGAGTCCCAGCAGTTAGGTCCTTTGCTATCCAATGATAAATTAAGTGTAAGGTGTCACTTGCCACAAGGTTTACATGCCTCCGCATTTCCTTCAAGCCTGCCACTCCATCCGTCTAGGAAACCCTCATCAAAGTTAATGGCTACAAAAGGCCTAGCTGCTACTGTCTACCTCCATCTCTCCTTCTGATCACCGTGCGCATCAAGTAAAGGAGTCTTCAATTTCCATTGCTGCTTTTGGGGGTCACAATTACAAACACGAGCCCGCATCCATCCAGATAACACCAGCACCACTAACCCAATCCAATGATAGCAGCTATTTTCTTCCCATCTACGAAAAGCCTACGCGGTTTCTCATCATTTAGACCTCGTGTTTGTTTGAATTCCCTTCCGTCAACACCTCAATGCATACTCATAATAAGCAACTCACCTAGGCCAACAAAAGCTGACTTCCCTACAGTAAACCTATACAGAACGGAGACAGGCACTTATCAGGTGGAGCAGTAGCTCTGTAACTATGGCTGGAAGGTTGCCGGTTCAAATCCCGTGGCTGGCAGAGGAATCCTACTCTGTTGGGATTAACCCATGCATCACAGATCACACCTTCTCCAGGCTCTTCCAAATTCTGCATTGGTGGTTTGGGGTCTCGCTTGGTTCTTTTTGGGGGTCCTGGCCTCCTCATCCTATGGCCAGGAGGTTGGCCATCAGCCAAGCGTGTTAAGCCAAACATTCACTCCACAATAGTTTGTTATGCTTTGATTTTTGGCGTTGTCATTCCTCGAGAAATGAAGTTTATTTAATGAAAGTTCGGGAGGGATGACAACAACCATGCTCAATCATTCCCAGCCGTCAGTGATTAGCAATCACTCCCTTCGTCCTTCCTCCACCAAACACTATAAATACCAAATGCGATATCTCTCTCCCTCGCTTGCGACTTTTGCATCCCACTTCCACCCCAACTCCACCTCTGCAGCGACCCCTTGGTTACCCTGTGTGGGGGTCCTGGCCTCCTCGTCCTATGGCCAGGAGGATGGCCCTCAGCCAAGCGGGTTAAGCCAAACATTCGCTCCACAATAGTTGTCATTCCTTGTGAATGTGCGATTGTACAGTGCAGATAGCAGTCATCTGTCTCCCTCTTGTGGTCAGTGTTGATAAACACAGACTTCATTTAATGTGGTTCTGTGTGACAATAAACACACCAGAATGAGAACCACCCAGAGTTTCAGTGTCTTCAGGCTCCTGCTTCGTCTGATTGGATCTGTTAGAGTAACAGTATCCTGTGCACAGTCAGTCCAACATGTTCATAATAAATTAACTCTACTGACTGAACAGTAGCTTTTTCTTTCTTTTCTTAGTGATGGAAGTTACTACTGGTTTTATTGGAAAAGTAAAATATATAAATGATAAACATTAAATATAGCTGAAAATGCTATAGAGATATGTATTTGCTATCAAGAATGTATAAAAATAATATCTGCATAGCTATTAAAAGTACAAATTATTTATTTTTCATCTTTGGTTTCAAATAAAAACATACTGTAGATATGTTTAGAAGTGATTTGGGTAAAAACACTGACTATAACATTAAGATAAAAGTTTAATACATTATGTACAAACTTAATTGTGCTCAGTTCACTTTGTGCTCAGTGCAGCTGTTCTCAGCCTCAGTCCTCTGTGGTTCCTGTTGATGAGCCAGAGCAGCTCCTGTAGAGCTGAGGGAGGTTTTTGTACAGACGTGTATCACTGTGTGAGAGGTGTGCTTCTGCTCTGCTGACAGTAATAATCTCCTGCATCTTCAGCCTGGACTCCAGTGATTGTCAGTGTAAAGGCTGTTCCAGACCCACTGCCAGTGAATCGATCAGGAACCCCAGACTGACGGTTTGTTCCACCATAAACCAGGAGCTGTGGAGCCTGACCAGGTTTCTGCAGGTACCAGTTCAGGTAGCTGTAACTACCACTGGTAACAGAGCTGCTGGCTGTACAGCTAATCGAGACAGAGCTTCCTAGCAGAACAGACTGGGCTGGAGACTGTGTCAGAACAATCTGCCCACTGGACTCTGGAGGTGAAATGGAAGCAAAGAAAAAGTATTAATACTTGCTTGTTATAAACGTTTGCTGTTTTTACACACTGAACTTTTAAAAATTAGGTTAAATATTTAGACAAAATCATGAAAATCAAATTAACTTTATCACACATTATGAAAGAAGCTTTATTTTTTAATCCCCACCTTGAGCAAAGAGCCCCAGTGTCCCCAGCAGTAGAATCAGTGGCATCATTGTCCTGTGTGTCAGTGACTCTGAAAGGGCTGAACAGTGACTGATCCACACTGTGAGTCTTAAAGGGTTTGGAGCAGTGAGGCGGCACAGGTATGCAAAACTCCTTTCTGTATACAAATCCTGTCACGGACAGTTAGATGAGATCTGAGCTGTGAAAACAGATGGGGCTTGTTAGGGTTTCATGTCTGTTAATGTTTTGCTCTGTTTATCCCAGTCAAAGATGAGTTACTAATCTCTAACATGCTAAAAACACAGCTTATCATATCACAGCTTGATCTTCATACTGTAAATTTAATACTGAAAATACATTGCCACAAATGTACCAGTACTTTAAGTTTCAATTCTCATTTTATAAGAAGTTCTAGTATTATAAAGATGCTTTGATGGGGAACCAGTAAAGTAACAGTGAAAAGGCTGAATTCATGTCCTCAATGGCACCTCAGTGTGATGGAGACCTGGGAATATTGTCCACCTGGATAACTGATTCCTGTTAAAAAGAGATGTGGGGGAATAACCTGTTTGTCTGAAAGACGTTATATTGAGTGCAGTACCGTTCATCAGGAAAAAAAGAGAACTGTATATTCAGCTTCAGTAATGAGCTCAGATAGAATTAAATTCACTGCAATATAGGGTAATTGATTAAGGAAGTTGTTTCAAATAAACATTTTGATAAGTTGTGACTCACTAATCTAAACAATGGGCAAAAAATTCACTCTTCGTTGTGAATAATGATCTGAAGCACAAGGCAAAAACCACACTGAAGAGGTTTGACAAGAAGAGACTGGATGTCCTTGAGTGTTCCAGTCCCAGTCAAAGCCCAGACGAATTCGATAGCAAAGTGATGGAGAGACTTGACAAGTGTGGTTCATTAACTCTGTCAAGAAGAATGGATACAATTACAGTATCCCACAGTGCAAATCCAGTACAGACCTGTCCAAACCTGTAACCTGTGTAATAACTGAGCTGAAAGGAGCACAGTGGTCTAGGCTGGTGATGAATCCTACATGCAGGCAGCCAGATGAGTGAGCAGGAGGGCAGACAGGCGAACAGCAGTAAACTGCAAGCAGGTGGGAGACAGTCAGAGAAACAGTCCTGTGACCATGCTGTGGTCATGCAAATGGGATATCAAGGATAAGAAGCAATGTGCACACACAAAAGGAGTATAGTCAGGTGAAGTGAGAAGGTCTGTAGCACAGGAGAGGATCCAGACAAGGTAGAAACTGTCTGGGTCAGAGACAGGGGAAACAAGCGAAGCACAAGGGAAATCTGAAACATAGTATTACAACCTAATTATGGCTGTATTACATTGCAGTTGATAAGAAAGCTCAGCTTATCTTTGATGACTCTTCCCAACCTCTTCATTCCTATTTACAAGAACTGCCTGCAGGGAGTTGGTTTAGAAAGCCTGTGGCCAAGAAAAATGTCTACAAGAAATCTTGTGTTCCCTGAGGAGTCAGTATATTAAACACAGCTCAATGAATGTTTCCTGTATGGAGCTATGGGAATATCGGTAGCAGAGTTGGTTTCAGCACGGTGACGTCATCACCCTCCCTGCGCGTAGCAGGGACCTTGGCCGGCTGGGAATGAGGGAGGTCGCCTTTAGCTTACTCAGCTGGTTCCCTGTTGCGTTACGCCAGAGACCTGGGTTCACACACAGGCGTTGCGGGACGAACCGGTGGGGTGGGGTGGCGAGGGCACGATGCAGAACATAATCATAGTGGAGTATGGGCAGGGCAAGATGTGTGTACTGTATACAATACATACTTTTGCATGCCTAGGACTATTGTTTGTATTGAATGTGTATTTATTTTATGTTGAGTATTGTGATTTTTTAGTTTTGTATGGCGATGCCAAAGACAAATTTCCACCCTTTTGGACAGAAAACAACATTGTATCTTAACTTATATCATTAATGAAGTTCAGCTTTTGTCTCAGTTCAGTTGCTTCATACAGTAAACTGTGTTCTGTGTCATTGTCTTCATCTCAGTAGGTCCCAGCTGCAGCAGTGCAGTCACTGTGCTGAGGGAGGTTTTTGTACGGCTGTGTAACACTGTGTGAACACACCACCACTGTGGTAACTCTGACAGTAATAATCTGCTGCATCTTCAGCCTGGACTCCTGTGATGGTCAGAGTGAAGTCAGTCCCAGATCCACTGCCACTGAAACGCTCTGGGATCCCAGTATAACGATTAGTTGCTCCATAGATCAGGAGCTTAGTAGCTTCACCAGGTTTCTGTTGGTACCAGGATAGGCAGTCATTGCTTGAATAGCAGCTGTCTACTGTGCTGCTGGTCTTACAGCTCACAGTGACTGTCTGTCCTGGAGATATAGATTTCACTGTTGGAGTCTGAGTCACAGTAATCTGTCCTCTGGATTCTGAAAACAAGACAAAACACAGGAAATGCAGGAATTCAAGAACTAGAATGCTTTAATTTATTTGAGCTATTTTTACATTTCTGTAAAGCTTGTACATAATATGCTAATTGCCACATCTTCCATCACAAATTAAAATATGTTTAAGACAACAACTAGCCACGTATTAAATTATACCCTGAACAAAGATGAGGAGAGTCCAGATGAAGATGGTGATGAAAGTCATTGTTGCTGTGGGTTCTGTTGCCATGAAGTGTTAAACTCACAGGGCTATAAACACTCCCAGAGCACTGAAGCATGTGCTGCCAATGCAAAGTGTCTCTTCTATGTAAATTGGTTTCCTGGGTCAGTAAACCATAGACTGTTATTATAGCAGTTGCTTAGAGCAAGGAGTTTTTTTCTGAAGTATGAAAACAACTACTTTTATACATATCTATATGACAAAAAGAATTATGATCTGCTTGCAGAGTGAAAGTTCAGTCTGCACTACAGATTTTCTTTCACTTATTGCAGATAAAAACAGTTGACACAGTAGCTTCTATCGCTGCCTCACAGCACTTGAGCACTGGGTTGAATTCCTGTAGTGCTCTCTGCATGGTGTTTATATGATTTTACCTGGTTCTAGTGGGTTTTCTCCTGGTGCTTTAGTTTCAGCCCACAGTCTAAAGGACATACCAAGCTTATTGGCATCTGGGAAAGTGGTTTGACAATGACCATGTTTGTTTCAGTGTCTGCCGTGTGGTGGACTGCTGTCACGTACTGTACAGATTGTATCCTGCCCCGTGGTGTTTGCTGGCTGGGATAGACTCTGGCTCTCTCGTGACCATGACTAGAAAATGGATGGATGGAATATCAATAAAGTCCAACACCGAAACGTGTTTTCAAATGACATAGAATGATAATTGTTAATCATCATGAGGTAATAACTCTGTTTTTCTGTGGTTATTGTGATCATTTATTTGTATTTTCTTCCCTCAGCCCTAGAAAAAAACATTGAGTGACTCAGTGCTGTCTTTATTCTCTGCAGTGTGGGACAGGGTGTAGTCAAAGGATTTTTACAGGTGTTACAATCCTTCCTCCTACCCCTGTGTGATCAAAGAGACCCCGGAGAGGAGGAGCACTCTAACATAACAAGTGTAGCTGCTACTGGACTGGTGAGATGAGTGAGTCACAAGTTGTGGGCACACTGGAACAGCAGACATACAAAAGACTTTGAAGACAAGGGAGGACCCACTCCAGATCTCCAGCACTGTCCTTCTGCCATCTCTGTATTAAAATATTTCCTGAAGAAATAAAGTTTAAATCTGATTTTAAAAAAGGGATGCATTTATTTTTTTTAGTTTTGAATGTTTCAAAAAAGCATTTAGAAGATGCAAAAAGAGAGAGGACACACTCTGAGTCCTTCCACAGGTGGGATTCAAACAAAAAAAAATCCATTAACAGTCAAAGATATCCAAGTGACCTTCAATAAATTTAGTTTCCATACATCCTAAATTCATTGTAGTTCTGTCTTGATCTTCTTCTGACCACCTAAATGTTCTCATATTATGCCAATACAGATGCAATATTAATAATTCTATTGCTTCTCATTGTAATGCATTTCTAATTGCATTGTCACTGTGCAACGTGTCATTTGACAAATATATAGACTTTGAGCATACAGTATATAATATAATAATTTTCAGAAGAAATCAGGGATGTAAAAGTGTCCCATTTCTTCATTTACGAGTACAGGTAAAGATAGCCACAGTTAAACTTTTCATTACTCCCCTATAATGTTGTGTGAAAAGTGGGTAGTTTTGAAAAGTACAAGTATAAAAAGATAAAATACGCCCAGTGTAAGAGGGGACAGGAGACAAGGAGATAAGCCTGATAGAGCTGGAGAGGAGAGGAAGAAGACTGATAGGCTGAAAAGAAACTGAAGGCTGAAGAAACAGAAATGTAGCAGCCCTGTGGTATTGATACTGTATATTGATGTTGTCAATGAGCACCCTCTTGTGGGCATTGCAAGAGCTTTTTGAGTGTAATAAATAGTGCGATGGGCTATGAGCCACAGGTGTTGGTGCAGACAGCATGATGAGTGAGGAAACAGGCCTTCATTGATTAAAGATTATAACATCTCTCACTGCTGAGATATTCAGAAACACTGCTAAGTTAATAAGAATAATTTAAAATAAAGGTGGGTACCTAGATCTGTCACATTGTTAGAGTTTAGACAAAACACACAAACAAATCTCTGTTGTAACTGAACCTCAGCAGGTTTCTGTTTTCACTCGCAACATTTTACCTGAGTGTTTAACTGTAATTGTGTGTATCTCTGTGTGAACCTGTGAAGGTATCTATCTGCACAGGTTTTATGCAAAGTCGGTGTCTGATTCACTAACACTGCAATAAGGTGGGATCAGTGGCAGATTAAGGTGATCAGAGGTCCCTAGGTTACACGTTGTGTAGCCCCCCCCCATCCCATTACCAGAAGAAAGTGAGAGAAAATACTGTAATAATTCAGTGATGCGTTCGGAGTATGAGCTGCTACTGCCTATTCAAACGGAATGTAAGGCAGCACAAGCAGGGAACACACGTGTACACAGGAGCCCAAATACACACACACTACAAAAGCCTGTAATGTAAGTACAGCAATGCAACCAATAAATCAGATTCACAGCCAGTCTGCGAGCTGACAACAGAAATCATGCGCACGCTTACTTTGAAACCGAAGATAGACAACAACAAGATCAGCACAGCAGAGACCAGTCACCACTCTGTTTGAGCGCATTATTTCAAGAACAGCAGGACACTCCCAACTCGTGCAAGTCCATTGCAGCCAATAGATTCAAATCAGTCAATACACTGCATCGACGATTAGAAATTTTTCTCTATGGGCTTTCAAGAAGGGATCAAACTCACTGATAACTTCGAGGACACCCATGAAGTTCCCGTTGTTGGGGCGCCCGAAGGTTTTGCTGCATCCCCTAAAAGACAGCCCTCGCTCTGCTAAACACTTCACCACTGCAACCACGCTTTTCAAGACGTTAGTCCAATACTCATATTCATTGTCAAACTGTCTTTTTAGTTCTGAATCTAATTTGACCATTATCAGCACAGCACATAACGTATGCAACCATAGCCTTTTTATGGCTCTCTGACACTTGTTCAGCCAAGCGTGCAGCGGCATTTTTCCAGTCGCTATAGCCTACAGTCAGTCTGGACTGATTATCGCCGTCCTCAAATAATTTACATTCGAAACAAAACACTGCGTCTTTCGAAGGGGAATCCCAGCACCCATTCTCTTGACACACACTCGCCATTTCCGAGTTTTCTTTTGAAGAGGGTTTTAGAGAAATACCTCTTTTGGTGTTTATGTTGTCTTTCTGATGCTGCAACATCCACGTCTTGGTTTTGACACGATTTCGGGCCCAACCTAACCCAGTAAGCCCACATCTGTTCATCTATTTTACCCCAGCAAGCTGGGTCTGACCTATACGTGCTGTTAGCTCCATGGCAGCAAGTGCAACAGCCATTGCGGCGGCTCGGATATGGCTCGTTGATCATATGGAGATGGTGGTGGCGTTTCAGATGGCTCTGCCTCTGACTCATGTTCCTTTGATTCCGTTGCGGGAGCTGGCTTCTTCTCATGATTGGCGTTGATGTAGACTGCACCCAGGCTAGAGCTAGGTGCAGCTACGTTTTCTACTGTGGTTGCTGTAGCACTGGCTGTAACGTTAGCCTTAAACTCAGGATCGGGTCCGGCTCAGCAAACTTGAAATAACGAGACAATCTGGGGATCTTTCTAAGTAGATCCTTCTCACACTGCTCTTTTAACCACCACGCTTTTCATCTTTGCGTCCCACTATCATATTTTCTATCGCACATTTTGAGGCTAGCTACCGTAAACTTGTTCAAGAGATCAACCGATGAATCTGCCGAAAGAAATTTGAACTGCAAATCCATTGCATCTAACCAATCATTGGTTCACAAATTATTCAATGTTTTTATGGACCAATGGGGTCCCAAAAAAATACCCTGGCCATTCAGGGGCCCCTGATCACGCCCACAGGACCATTTAAAAAAATACTCTGGCCAATCGGGGGCCCCTAGGCTACAGCCTATGCTAGCCTGTTCTTCAATCCACCCCTGCTTATCCTGCTGTTATTGGCACGGGCAGACATCAGGGCCTTACAGTCACTAAATAAATGGTGTTTATAAGCTTTAAGGTGAAAAGTGTACTTTTCCTTCATAAAAACTCTAGTCTGTGACCTTGTGTTTATCATAATTCATAACTCATCAGTAAACCAGGATGACTTGGTGCAGTCCACCCTTGGTTTAACAATCACAGTGGAGGAAAGGCATGTCTGTTATTGTTGAATGTCCATTAAATCAGGAATGATGATGTTTCAGCCCCAAAACACACTATTATATGAGAAATATATACAGTATATACTATATATACAATATATGCTTCTGGATCTTTTGACTTATTTTTAACAATCGCAATTACCAATCGACAAAACTGTTCCTGTGCCTTTTTTAATATAAATGTACAAATTCTTTTTATGTGTCATAAATAATATGTCACCGTTGGGCAACATCCTTTTTAAAATGTCTGAGGTTTACAAAGTTGTCATAAATATAAAAATTCACTGTAAAAAAATGAAACAGAAGCCTCACATCCATTGAAAAACATCCTGTATGCTGGGACCATATGCCACTGCAACAAAAATCCAAAAAGATAAGAAAAGAGAGAAGAGAAAAAGTTTAGAAAAAGTAAAAAAATAGCAAAAGGAGAAGCATCAGCTCATTTGCAGCGGTGTCCTCTCCCTACCCCACCGGAAAGATGACCTGGTAAGTTAGTTCCCTACTTCAGTAACCTCTAATGGGCAGCTGGCGTTATTTTGGGTTTCTTGCAACTGAGAACAGGTTTAGTACGGTGCTATGGGCTAATTTCAGCGGTCAAGATTGTTGCAATTAAGTTGCACACACGGAGCTGTGCACTCACCATGGGTTCAACTCCATATCTTATTTTTCACTACTGCTACTTCAACTAGAGCACCAGAAGGAATAACGTACAACATACTGCCGTACAGTAGTACTGTATTAATACTATGAATCTGGTGGATGTAGTAACAAAGATATACTATAATTATATAAAGAGAGGAATTAAGAGAGAATAAGAATCACATAACACGTTCAGTGAAAATTCGGAAAAACTTGGGTTCAATTACATCAATATTTATTTGAGATTTCAACTTTCCAAGTGCTAGAAACGGAGGAAATGAACACAACAAACCTTCTTCATTACCACCTGAAACAGAATCATAGTACAGTAAGAGATCCCAAATCCGTCCGGAAAAAAAAAATCAGAAGAATATGTCTTTTCAACTACAAATGTGCACAAAATTCCTCCATAAAGAAAAAAAAAACTAAAAAGCAGTGAGAACCCCGTTAATAAAAAATACTAAAGATTGTACCATTAATCTATGAAGAACATACGAAAAAGACACTAAATCCCAAATGAATTGAACTGAAAAACAATGATCGCTGCTCAGGTCCTCGGTTCAAGAGCGAATCGAGTGCGGTGGTTTTTAAACTTTTCGGAAAGCGAGTGCAAATACTCAATTAGCGAGAAGCGCAGGCAGAATTAGCCGCCCGTTCCCTCTGTGGCTTCACTCTGTTCCCGTGTTCAAAACTTTGAGCAACATGACTCACTTTCCAGGGGGAACCGCCTCGGAGACAGCCGTTCGCATTGAAGGCGCCTCTCTGAGCAGCGCGCTCCAATCCAGGGGTGCCGTGCCCGCGGCTGAGCCAATCGCCCAGGGCTCATGCGCGCTCTTGGTCACAGAGGGATTGTGATTTTCTCAGAGAGGCGGAACGCGTTTTGTGGTCTCTGACCGGAGTGATAGCGGCTGGGGTTCATCTCTGGGAACGTGTGAAACCGGTCCTCGTCATCATTGGCGTCCTGCCCGCGACTGCTGCTCCTTCCATGCCAGTATGAAACGGACACATCCATCCAGCTGCCTGACACCTCACGCAGGGTTCTGTCCTGCGAGAAACGACCGGAGCCAGCGGGACATTACGAACCTGCCGAACTCACAGCCTAACTGATGTACCATCGATTGCCTTTAAATAAACGTTCCATTGAATATCGCTCATTTAGTGGTTTCTATGATGTTTATTATTAAAGTAACTGTGACATTTTTCTTTTTTTATCAAAATCACAGATTTTCCACACCAGAGATTCCCAGCACAGATCCCAGGGAACTTCTGTGTCTCCTGCTTTCTCTTCAATCTTAATCGCTGATTGAGATTTTTAAGGGGCATCACCCCAGTCCCCAGCTCTGAGTTTCAGAGCTTTTATTACTGGACCACTGAAGCCTCCTTCTCTGCCAGTTATGTTTTTATTAAAATGGGTCAAATTCCTACTATTTTAGTACATTATAAACTGATCCTGTTTGTTTAGCGAGACACCTTTATTTACACCATTTCTCCTCAAAAGGCCAACAGCTCCCTGAGCTCTTAAAGCAGGGGCCTCACACTCAGTTCCTGAAGGGCACAGTGTCTCTGGAGCTAATGTAGTGTCAGAAAACAGACCAGAGTCTCCAATGAAGAGGCTGCAGCAATCTGGAGGAGAAACTAAGACTTATTTTTAACCTGTTAATGTTAATTTATTAAATGTTGATACAAGTGAAGTACAAGATATCTTTATTAATGGGTGGGGAAAAGGAAGATCTGCATAAACTCCTGGCCAGTAAAAAATATGATTGAGCCCAAGGAACATTTTTTGGTAGTGCCTGGCTCCCCACTACAGCACCCCAACAATGGTCCTGGTACCAGCAGTGCTCTCGATTTCTGTGGGATTATTTGCTATTTCTTTTTTTCTTCTTTTGTATATCTTTGTGATTGTGATATCTTCGGTACGTTTATAACCCTCACAATAAGACCTGTCATCTGTATCCAGGCAGACTGTTATATATTTTACATGCACAATTCTATGTATTAATAAATATATTTTGTGTATATGAACCTGTGTGTGTGTGTATCACTGATTATTCTGATGATTGATTCCTAATAGCCAAAAGAACCACAATGTAATTTACTATTATAATTAATAAATTGTCCCAGTAAATTCACAAAACTCCTACATGTCTTAACAATGACGTCCTGTGTATCCTAAGATGATATGATATGAGTAACGGTTCATACTGTATATTCCTAGTGCTTTTTTCCCCAAGACCATTAAATTAATATTTCTTTATTATGTATGTAAGGTGTGCATAATATGTGAAAGAATAATTTTGTGAAGAAATGCATTAACCATAGAAATGTGTGTATTGTAGCGCCACGCAGGGCATTTTAGGCAGGCTGAGACCAGAGCCTGGGGGCGGGACTATGGGACTGTATATAGTGGGAAGGAGGCTGGAAGACAGTCTCTTCCCTTTGTGTGTGTGTGTTAGTGTAGCTGCAGCGCTGTAACCCCTGTCCCTGTGTGTGTACCTTTCTCCGGTTCTGCTTGATAAATGTGTTGTTCAACCCCATTCCCAGAGTCCTATGCCTGCTCCTTTCTGTACCGAAGCCTGCGGTCGTTACAGTATGATTTAAGTGAATTATCACCAATCTGAACATGATTTGTTAGGTGTCTGAGCAAATGGATGCATTTGAATAAAGTGGTAAAAAGCAACAAAAAACAATTGCTTGTAAGAGAAAATGGAAGGAGACATATTCTATAAGTGGCTCAAAATCACGATGTGTAGATATCTGTGACCTTCCATGCTTGTTGACACTTTGGAGAAGTATTACTGTGCTATCTCATGCTTTTGCAAAATAAATGATTGCGAACAATAAAATAACAGCTACATATCATTTCATAATATCACAATGCGAATGTAAGCATTCCAGAAGTCATAGAGACCTAGATTATCCATAATTCCAGTCTCTGCAACCCGACAACACTATGGAATACTAGTAGGGAGTACAGTAGATGCACACATCATGAAAAGTAACATCCCTGCTCCTCTATGTCATGGCCAGCAGTGTGTTAGTTGGTGCGCATGCACGAGTGTATGTGAAAATAATATTCATAATATTCAGGCTTGTTCCTAACCCTTGTCCGGTTTCAGCTCATTGTCCTTTTCTTTTTTCTTTCATACAGTAGTTTTCCCCTGGTGCCTCTGTGTTTAAATTTCAATACCTTTTCTTCTATTTGTCCCTCAGATTGCCTTCCTGGTTTCTGAATTTGGCCTGTCATTGGACTTTGTCTGTGCGTTCAGTATAGTCTTCTGGTTATTACTCTAGTTCCTAGTCTGTTGGTACTTGTGCCTGCATAGGGTCTAGGCAGTTCTTACAACACCCAGGGCAGCTGAATGCCAAGGACATCTTAAATGACATTTCAAACCCTTTTGTAAAGTCCTACAGTAAATGACGAAAGTCTCAGAATTTGTGATGGTGGTCAGGAATACATACAGTACTGCATGAAGCAGATGTAAATCCGTTCTATACAGTAAAATAATTCAAAGAAAAAATCAAACCTCATTGATTTAAATTACACAGAGAATAAATAATAGCTTTGCATTAATATTTTGCACGCTGTATGTATAAATTGATGAAAAAGGATTGCACCCATACGAAAATGCTGTTAGGTGCAAATCAGATTCACCAGGTTGTGGGTATCAGAACAGATGAAAATCAGTTTATCAAGATGTTTCAGTTTATGAGAAACACTTCGAAGTGATCTTTAAAGTTCCGTCCTACTCAGATTCTGGTTGCAGTTATTTACAACGGGACCTGCCCCAGCAGACTCTAAAGTACTGTTTGTGCCTTTACATGATGCACATTTCAACTGGATTTTAAATAAAAAAGCACTTGTGGGTTCAGCCTCTGAAAACTTCATCTGTCGGTTCGAATCACACTTGTCTACTTGCACTTGAGCATAAACACATTAACTGCTATCCCAGGACAGCAGGACTAGACAGAGAGCAGCTTTATAAGGAGCAGAGGATGAGACACAATCAGCTGAGCCCTTATTCCACTCAACACAGCTGGAATGGAGTGGACTGTGGAGAGTCTGGTTAAAGCAGCACTTGGCTCTGGGTGCTCAGACAATAGCAATAAATGTGTTTGAACTTACTCTATGCCCATTTACTTAGTTTTCTGCCAGAGCTCAGAGGAGACAGAACTCCATGAAGTCCTTCTCTTAAGAAGCTGACTGAGATTTGTAATGGGCATCACCCCAGTCCCCAGCTCTGAGTTTCAGAGCTTTTGTTACTGGACCACTGAAACCTCCTTCTCTGCCAATTATCTTTTTCTTAAAATGGATTTAATTCCACCATTTTGTGATTCACCAATTGTGTAAAGGTGAGGGAAATATAAACACATGTCTTAAATCTCCTGTGTCCTGAGTCACTTTACACTGAGCCAAGCCAGACCCCTTGATGTAAGGAGAAAATCAGATTAACTTATTCTACTCAACACAGCTGGAATTCAGTGGAGTATGGAGAGTCTGGTTAAAGCAACACTTGACTCCCTCTGTTCATTGTTATTTAAACCATGTTTTACAAAGTCTGAAGCATGCATATATACAGTTATATTTAAAACTCTGCAATACACCATCAATTAATACTTCATCTGTCATTATTACAGATCAGAGAGCTTCATCAGTAGGGCCCTGCTGACCTCACCCAGCTGAGAGAACCGCATACTACTGTCAGCCTTTCATGAGTGATGGGCTCCCTGCGAGCCCTAGTGGTTCAGCCACTGTAACTACCACCTCTCAACAGTTTCCTTGTGCCATCTCGGAACTCATGTCACAAAACACTCATTCCTCCTAACTAGCTGTTGAAAGTAATGAACGAGTTTTGAAAGTGGGCAGCACCGGTCACTTCTAAGGTCCGACTTAGTATTGTCTTATAATTTACACCTCTAAACTGATTACATTAGAAACATTCAATCACACATATTGCTCTCTAGGTTCACTTTAGAAACACTCAAATTGAAATCAAATAACTTTAGATGTATTACTACTCAATTACTCTTTTGCAAAGTAAAAACAATTACCAGTCCAACTGAAATATATTAATATTTTTGTTGTTTAATAATACATTTGGATTTGTATGGTATCCATCTATTGATAAAGATATGGATGCATTAATGCATTATGTCGACAGTGTTCAATATGTTCAAAACATAACTCAAAGCCTATTGGGGTCAAAAAAGGGACAATGGACATGGTTTAGGGTCCATATGAATAAATTCCAATTGGATTCAAAGTGCCATTTCCTTGCTGTAAAGGAAGCCAGTATTGTTTAATTGTAATAGACAGATTTCCAGTATGTGTTTATGTAATTCTGGCAGAGCATTGTAATATTGACCCAACCGCATACTGTTTTCCAGGAGAAAAGAATTCCACTATGGGAAATGTCCTTTCAAACTAATAGTGACCAGGGAAAACATTGTTTGGTAAACATGATTTAAATTTTCTTTAAAATATTAAGAATTAAGCAGAAGTATCAATCCTGTCCCATGTCAGCCAGGAACGTTCTACAGTATATTCATGTTTTTGCTCTAATGTGATCCAGTGTTCCTCTTAGTACGCTGCTAAGTACTATTACTGCTCAAACCACGTGAAGAGATGGTTTAATTTAGTCCCTTATTTCAGTAACCCCTAGAGGGCAACAGGTGTTATTTTGGATTTGTTGCAACAAGTTTAGTACTGTGCTGTGGACTAATTTCAGCGGTCAAGTTTGTTGCAATTGGTTTTTAAAGTAGCGCACTAGTTTAGCTCGGAGCTGTGTGCTCACCACGGGTTAACTCCATATCTTATTTGCAGTACTGCTACTTCAACTAGAGCACGTCCATTATTGTCACACCAGAAAGAATAATGTACAATACACAGATATACAGTAATTATAGAGAGACAGAGGAATTACACCCGGGAGAGTAGGAATCACACAACACCTTCAGTGGAAACTGGGGAACGCATGGGTTCAATTGCAGCAATATTTATTGGATATTGAAACTTTCAATTGCTAGAAAGGGAGGAAATGAATACACCTCTAACAGGATCACAGTACAGTACCAATCCGAAATCTGAAGAATACGTCTGTAGCGCCCTCAGCAGGCAGTGTTGGGCACTGAGCAGACAAGCAGTGGGGCTGGTGATGTCAGCTCTTGGAGAGCATGCTGGGATAGTTGAAACTTGTCTGGGAGAGTTAGGAAATGTCAAGGACATTGCTAACTCCTGTGACTTGAGGGGAAGGACAGGAGTTTGTGTAAATGGTATGTGAGTGCACATGTGTGGAGATCCCATGTTTCCCGATCCGAGTCTGTGACCTCATGTTCCCACCCTGACACACTGACATCTGTCAGTCATGATGCCTCCGTCACTAGGAAACAGTCTTCAAATTTTCTTTGATATATTTTTAAGTTTTATGTTTGAGGAGTTATTGTCTTACAGGTGCCTGACACTTTGTTTTCTATTTTTCCAGTGAGTTGGAGTTTTTGGTTTCTATTTGTGCACTGTATATATGTGTTCTAATTTCTCAAGCTCTGGCGTGTGCGAAGCACTTACAGCAAAGAAAAATACTCCTACTAGAAAAGGTGATGGTTATACATTTTATTATTGAAGATAATCCGACACGCCCTTTGCTGGCTGCTGTTCCTTCTTCGCCATTTTAAAACAGACTCGTCCATCAAGTTCCACTAGAAATCATTGATCAACACTCGAGTCCTCAGTTCGTGAACGAATCGAGTGCTGTGGTTTTTAACTTTTGGGAAAGCAAGTGCAAATACTCAATTAGCAAGAAGCACAGACAGAAGTAGCGGCCTGTTCCCTCTGTGACTTCACTCTGTTTCCGTGTTCAACACCATGAGCAACATGGCTCACTTTCCAGGGGGAACCGCCTCGGAGACAGTCGTTCGCATTGAAGGCGCCTCTCTGAGCAGCGCGCTCCAATCCAGGGGCTCCGTGCCCGCGGCGAAAACTGGTCTTCTTCATCATTGGTGTCCTGCCTGACGCTGCTTCTTCCTTGCCGGTATGAAACAGACTCATCTATCCAGCTGCCCGACACCACGCAGGCTTCTGTCCTGCGAGAAACGACCCGAGCCAGTGGGACTTTCCGAACCGACCGAACTCACAGCCTGACTGATGTACCATTGGTTGCCTTTACTTAAACATCCCATTGAATATCCGTCATTTAGTGGTTTCTGTGATGTTTATTATTCAAGTTCAAGTTCAAGTTTATTGTCATTATACTCATATACAGGTATATGGTATAACGAAATGTTATTTAGCTAGCTCTCGGACATAAGTAGTACAAAGAAAAAAACGAAAACAAAAACAACAACAACAACAACAACAAAACAATTGTTTAACAAAAGAAAGATAGAGACAACAGGCAGTGTGCAATAAAACAGCAAAAGGCAATGTGCAAAACAGCAAAAAGGTAACAGGTTATGTGCAAAAATATGCATCAACAGAATGAAATAAAGGGATAGAAATTATGGGGAGTGAGCTTTTGACATGCATGGTAGAGGTAGATTTACAATGTGTGTTTGGGTTTTTGGTAAGAGAGAAGGCACTGTGAGGTTCAGATCATAGGTGAGAGGTGAGATGAGAGTGAGAGAGGCTGGGAGTTTAACAGTTTGATAGTGCGGGGGTAAAAACTGTCTCTGAGTCTGGTAGTCCGGGCCCAAATGCGCCGGTACCGTTTTCCAGATGGTAGCAGATCATAAAGTCTGTAGCTGGGGCGTGTGGGGTCTTTGATGATGCTTAGAGCTTTCCTCAAGCACCGTCTGTCATAAATGTCCTGTATAGATGGGAGGGCAGCCCCAGTGATGGACTGGGCAGTTTTCACCACCCGCTGTAGGGCTTTACGGTCAGCAGTACTGCAGTTGCCATGCCACACTGTGATGCAACCTGTCAGTGTGCTTTCTGTACTGCATCTGTAAAAGTTAGTGAGGATCTGGGGACATATCTTCTTCAACCGTCTTAGGAAGTACAGGCGCTGTTGAGCTTTTTTGATCAGACAGGTGGAGTTGAAAGACCATGTGAGGTCCTCGGTGATATGGACGCCAAGGAATTTGAAGTTACTGACCCTTTCCACTTCAGTCACGTTGATGTGGATAGGGGCATGTCCGGTTTGCAGTTTCCTGATATCAACGATCAGCTCCTTGGTTTTGCTGACGTTGAGGTTGAGGTTGTTGTCATCACACCACGTTGTAAGGAGATTGACCTCCTCCCTGTAGGCCCTCTCATCATTGTCTGTGATCAGACCTAGAACTGTGGTGTCTTCGGCAAACTTGATGATGGAGTTGGTGTTGTGTTTGGCCTTACTGTCGTGGGTATAGAGGGAGTAGAGCAATGGACTAAGCACACACCCCTGGGGGACCTTAGTGTTTAGAGTTAGTGTGCCAGAGGTGTGGTTTCCAAGCAAAAAATGATTTTTGATTTTATTATATTTATTATCTATAATGTTAATTAACATTATTTTATTAGTAATTTTCACTTTCATAGCCTATTAAGCTTAATACCCAAATACATCTAAACATTATTTATGTGTATTTATTACACAACGTTTATAAATGATGTACAAACCCAGCTCTGTTCAGTGTGATTGTAGTAGTTCTGCAGCTGTTCTCAGCCTCAGTCCTAAGTGGTTCCTGTTGATGAGCCAGAGCAGCTCCTGTAGAGCTGAGTGAGGTTTTTGTACAGACTTGTATCACAGTGTGAATGGCTAACTATAGCCACTCTGACCACTGTAATTATCTCCTGCATCTTCAGCCTCGACTCCAGTGATTGTCAGTGTAAAGGCTGTTCCAGAACCACTGCCTGTGAATCGATCAGGAACCCCAGAATAACGGTTTGTTGCAACATAAACCAGGAGCTGTGGAGCCTGACCAGGATTCTGCAGCTACCAGTGCAGGTAGTTGCTAATAGACTGACTGGCTGTACAGCTGATGGAGACAGAGCTTCCTGGGAGAAGAGACTGAGCTGGAGACTGAGTCAGAACAATCTGCCCACTGGACACTGAAAGTGAAATAGCAACAAGAATTATTAATACATGCTTTTTATGAATATGTAAATATATACGCCAGCAGCCATATCAGCCTGCAACTCACAACTGGCAACCCACTGAAGCTAAGCAGGTGTGAGCCTGGTCAGTACCTGGATAGGAGACCTCCTGGGAAAAACTAAGGTTGCTTCTGGAAGAGGTGTTATTGGGGCCAGCAGGGGGTGCTCACCCTGTGGTCCATGTGGGTCCTAATGCCCCAGTATAGTGATGGGGACACTATACTGTAAACTGGTGCCGTCCTATGGATGAGATGTAAAACTGAGGTCCTGACTCTCTGTGGTCATTAAAAATCCCAGGGCGTTTCTTGAAAAGAGTAGGGGTCCTGGCTAAATTTCCCATTGGCCCTTACCAATCATGGCTTCCTAATAATCCCCGAATTGTCTGAATAACTCTGCTCTCCTCCCCACTAATAGCTGATGTGTGGTGAGTGTTCTGGCTCACTATGGCTTACGTCGCATCATCCACACTGGTGGTGGTGGAGGGGAGTCCCCATTACCTGTAAAGCGCTTTGAGTGGAGTGTCCAGAAAAGTGCTACATAAGTGTAAGCAATTATTATTATTATTATTATTATATACACATTGGTTACATTTCTATTGAAGTTCTTTAAATTGTAGATTTATTCTAAATTTATTCTTTCACACTTTTGTTAATATTGTAAAATTAATGTTAATAAAATAAAAATAGAGAATCAATACTTTTTACAAACATTTGTATTATATATATTTGCCCTAGAAAATACATTTGCTACATTTCTATTGATGTTCTAATTTTATTCTAAGATCTTTAAAACTGCAGTTAATATTAGGTTAATATTGGGAAATTAATGTTAAAAATGTTGTTAATTTTTTTACTTATTCTAAATTTATTCAGTTCTTTTAAACTTTAACTTTTAAAGGTAAATTAATGTTAATAAAATAAATATAATAAAATTAGATAAGTATTTTCTTCAATTCTCACCTTGAGCAAAGAGCCCCAGTGTCCCCAGCAGTAGAATCAGTGTCATCATTGTCCTGTGTGTCAGTGACTCTGAAAGGGCTAAACAGTGACTGATCCACACTGTGAGTCTTAAAGAGTTTGAAGCAGTGAGGCGGCACAAGTATGCAAAGCTCCTTCCCATAAGCAAACCCTATCACAGAGAGTTAGAAACGCTGATATGGGAGAACAGGTGCAATCTGCAATGGTTGGGTCTGTTGTTATGTGTATATAATATGTAGTGCATATACTGCTAGATCAGTACTCTGACATTAGAGCTCTATTACATCCTGGCCCCCCTCAGTTTGCTATTGCCTTTCTGCCCAAGACATTCAGACACCCTCAGCATGATCATTCAGTGATGGACCTGATAACATCCTAATCAATCCTCAGCTGTGATTTTGTATCTTAACAGGTAGCATCGAGCTCATTCCATTGGTAAACTCACCGGCTCCTCTTCTCTGTCCATCTAACTTGGCAATTCTGACTTTACCAACCAGGTGACTGCAAGCAGTCCAAATCAGGGCTGACCTTTTTTCCAACATGCCAGACCCAAAGAGTGAGTCAGTGAAGAACTGAATTCTGCCCGATAAATTCTTACTGCTACAAACTAACTCTTCTATTTCATGAACCAATTGTTAACTTTAACTGATCATTGGAACTGTGAAAGTTGGACTCTGAATATAGTTGCATTCAGAATATCTAAACATATTCAGTTAAGCACTGTAGCTGGGGCAAACCAAGTTTATCCCACCTGTCTTCCTTGTGGCTGTACCCAAACAGACAACTGTGACCAGAATGTTCTAAGTGGGGTATTTAAGGCAGGCCTATCTGTAATTAAAAACAAGCTTTTTCTCTAAACATTCTGAAAGCACTGATCCAGAAGAGACTCGCCTTCCCCTGGAGGTCCTCTTGCCAGCACTTGGGGATCCCAGTCCTCCGCTGGCCTTGCTACAGAACCTGCTATTCCTCTGTCTGTTTATTCCCAGTGAACTCTCCCCAGTGACCCTGCTGTCTACTTTCCACACAGCTCCTCTCGTGCTGGTCTCCCCACCTTCTCCACACACAGGTCCCAGTCTTCAGACTGCAGCCTTCACTCGCTCCCAGCCCAGTCAGCCCAGGAACACTTACAAAGGACCACATGGTGATTACCATTACCATGGTAAATCTGTTGGTAAAATACCACATATGACCCACACATTTGCTGACTGAGACTGCAACTCCTAACCCTGATTCCTCTGTCTGTTCGTGTGCTTATTAATAATGTAACATACAGTATAGATAATTTTCCAGAACACCCCACCCCCCACTCCATACAGAATAAGTATTATTTAGAGAGAATCTATATACTGTAACTTATTAACTAATAACTTTTTATCATACAACATAGTCACTTTGTTTTGGTTTACTTTGAACTTTTAACAGTAGGGAATATTGCAATAGAATCTGCTAACTAACATCTTAGAATGTAGTAGTTGTAATCTATCACAGATGGAGTCAACGTATTAATGTAATAATATAATTATGTTATTCTGATAATTTTCCACAAGATGTTCTGTAATATTACTGTCTCGCTGTTCTCTGGTGGCATTAAATGATTAAAGGCCCAGTGATTTTTACCATGAAGGTAATTAACATAAGACAAAAAATGGAATTAAATACACACAAAAACAAGACATACCAACTGAAAATACGTAGGAGATAGATAGATATTCTGCATCCCTCAAGTTTTAATCTAAACAGGAAATTGACTATTCAGCATTGAAGTCCATCGAAATTCTGTATACGTCTAACTGATTGCTTAGAGGCTGGCCATTCCTCTTCACTCTGCCTCTCCTGGTGTAAATCAGGGAAAAATTATTCTTCTTCAGGCTGTTTGAAACATTTGCTTTTATACATTAATACTGTAGCAGTCCCTCTGTTCCCAGGATGCAGTGATTCCATGAGGAAGCCATGGGGATAGTGAAGATGAGAAATTTGCAGATTAAGATAAGATCATCTTATTAGCCATTTACAATTTCTTGCATAACAGATTTGTCTTTTCACATACCCCAGCTTGCTCTCCTAAGACACAGACAGGGAGAGAAGCTTGGGGTCAGAGCACAGGGTCAGCCATTGTACCTGGAGAGCTGGAGGTAAGAACCTTGCTCAGGAGACTAACAGAGTAGACGTTCTCTGCCAGCCACAAGATTTGAACCTGCAATCTCCCAACCATAGGTGCAGAGCCTTAGCCACAGAGCCACCACTCCGCATAGTGGAGAAGTTTGTGGGTAGCAGACCTCACACTTCAATGTGAATAACCCAGAGATAATGTCCCTTCATGTAGTGTGGACTGGTGGTCAAGACATGTGAACTGACAAGTTATTGAACTTTTTTTTTATTCAGAGTGGTTATAAAAGTACTTATCAATTACTTTACAGAATTACCTTGCATAAGCATTGCATATGCCTTGCATATGTCCGAAGCACTTCACCGAATTTATAAAGAGAAAAACAAGATTTATTATAAAACTATCTCCTTCAGGATACACAACATTTTATACACACCATTTAAATAATTAAAATATCAGGATGTTTCAGACTAAACTCCTTCAGGTACTGTGAAAGCAAACTAAGCACTGTGCAGTTTTTACATCACTAGCTAGGAGGACACAAATGTCAGCAAAGGGAGAACTGAGTTACCTATTGTGGGAAGTGAAGCCTGTTTTACTGATGAAATCATGGTGCTGTTACAGCGGAGACAGCAATGATCTGTTCTGTTTCCCTCTTGTGGTCAATGATTATAACTGCAGTCTGTTTAACACAGATGAAAAACATCCAGATCCCGTGTCTCACAGTAGCTTCTGTAATCTGTCTTTAGAAATGGAGTTGATTGGATTGTATTTTACATAATTAATAAATATCACAATGTAAAAATAGACTAGTAATGTTAAAAATACAAAAAAATCTTATTAGCTATAATGCTAATTAACGTAATTTATTTAATTGCAATTTTCAATTTCATAGCCTATTAAGCTTAATACTTAAATACATTTACACATTGATTATGTGTTTATTACACAATATTTATAAATGATATGAAAACTCAGCTTTGTTCATTTAATTGTAGCAGCTCAGTTCTCAGTCTCAGTCCTTTGTGGTTCCTGTTGATGAGCCAGAGCAGCTCCTGTAGAGCTGAGGGAGGTTTTTGTACAGATCTGTATCATTATGGTAGCCCTGCTGACAGTGATAATCTCCTGCATCTTCAGCCTGGACTCCAGTGATTGTCAGAGTAAAGGCTGTTCCAGACCTACTGCCAGTGAATCGATCAGGAACCCCAGACTGACGGTTTGTTGCATAATAAACCAGGAGCTGTGGAGCCTGGCCAGGTTTCTGCAGGTACCATTGCAGATAGCTGGTACTACCACTGATAACAGAGCTGCTGGTTGTACAGCTGATCGCGATGGAGCTTCCTGGGATAACAGACTGAGCTGCTGGTGACTGAGTCAGAACAATTTGTCCACTGGACACTGGAGGTGAAATAGCAACAATAATCAATTCTTAATTCATACTTGTCCTAAACATTTGTATATATATTTACCACAGAAAACACATTTGCTACGTTTCTATTGACGTTCCTCAAATTGTATTTTTATTCTAAATTTATTCTTAGTTCTTTAAAACGTAGGTTTATATTTGGAATTAATATTAATGAAATAAAAATAATAGAATAAGAGTATTATTATCTTTAATCTTCACCTTGAGCAAAGAGCCCCAGTGTCCCCAGCAGTAGAATCAGTGGCATCATTGTCCTGTGTGTGTCAGTGACTCTGAAAGGGCTGAACAGTGACTGATCCACACTGTGAGTCTTAAAGTGTCTGGAGCAGTGAGGCGGCACGGGTATGCAAAGCTCCTTCTTGTATACAAATCCTGTCACAGACAGTTAAAAGGGGCCTGAGCTGGGAGAACAGGTGCAATCTGCAAGGGTTGGGTCTGTTGTTATGCGTATATAATATGTAGTGCATGTACTGTACCGCTAGATCAGTACTCTGATGTTAGAGCTCTACCACATTTAGTCTATGCATATACGCCTCTTAAAAACAACGTTTTTTTCTCTAAACAATCTGAAAGCACTGATCCAGCAGAGACTCGCCCTCCCCTGGTGGTCCTCTTGCCAGCACTTGGGGATCCCAGTCTTCCGCTGGTCTTGCTACAGAACCTGCTATTCCTCTGTCTGTTTATTCCTGGTGAACTCTCCCTAGTGACCCTGCTGTCTACTTTCCACACAGCTCCTCTCACACTGGTCTCCCCACCTTCTCCACAGACAGGTCCCAGTCTGCAGACTGCAGCCTTCACTCGCTCCCAGCCCAGTCAGCCCATACATCTCTCGCTCTCTGCTTCCTGCTGGCTTCCTCACCTCCATCTCATCTCTCTGATCTCCCAAAGATCCCTGCAGTCCTGCGCTTGGGGTTCAACCTGTCATTTCACTGCAGGGCTTAATAGTGGCTGCAGCATAACATACATGGTGTACAACTTATTGATACAACACCAAAATATGCATAATAAACTATCAATCTTAATATAATATATTTGTGAAATGATCTGCTGTGATATTAAATACTGATCACTCAGGGATTACCATGATTAAAGTTAATAACATCAGAGTTAAAATATATATATGTTTATAAATATATATAGGTTTCTGAACCCCCTTCCACTCGCCATATATTCTATAAATACCAGTGACTCGCATCTGATGTCATAGAAATTATTTTTTTTAAATACATCTTAATTGCAAAATCCCCGTACAATGTTTCTGATAGCACAGTCTGATGATTTTTACTTTTTATTTATTTTGTAATACCTGTTCAATTTGTCCCCTGTTGATTCCAATTTTTGTATGTGAGCTTTTCAATTGATCATGTTCTTTCTAGGTTGAAAGAAAAGTATCACAATCATTCTAATACTTTTCAAATCATCTTTGTGTAACTTGACCAAGAAGAAAGAGCACAAGAATGTAGCCGAAGAGGCCCCTGTCTTTAACTCCATATCGATCTCAGCCACAGAGTGACCTGGTGCTCTTTGTGTGTGGGAAAGTGAGGGAGATGAGTTTGTCTTTCGCAGGACAGTGATGACCCAGTACTCTCCATGGTGGATGTTTGCCAAAGGTGCTTGGATGTCTAGCAGAGAGTCATCTGGACATGATCATAAAGTCCAACGGCACTGTTCATCATGCAAAGGAAGATCCACCAATGGGTGATCTGTAGGGTGGGTACCAGAACCTGACTATAAAGAGTTGTTGCCAACCTAGTAAGTTATTTCTGTATCAAATAGGTTAATCACATTTATTCTCACATACAAATAAATGTGTTTTCATTATCATGAACTATCAAACATGTGTCAGTACAATTTTGGCATGCATACAATTTTTTTTGCATCAAAACCTACCTAAGTTCTTATCATGAAAAGGTGCTCTGTTTTGTAGGACTTTGGAACGATATAATATTGTGGTTGGGAATCTTCCAGGATGTTCCTCTTGTTATTTAAGATGCAGACCAGAAGCTTGGGGACCACATTTCAGGTGAGTTTTAATAGGATTTTAGGGATATGACTGCCAATCGTGTGGTGATTCATAGAACTATCACTATATGATGACCGGCAAGTGTTGTTGAATGCTGTGTCTTTTTTTCCTTTAGTTCCTATCTCTTAGTGTTCTGTCTGTCCCTCTATTCCAGGTGTGGGCCAGACTGCATACATCTATTCTGATTGTATGACAATTGAGAAACATTTATAGTGGGCATCTAGGTACGCTGTATTATTCTAGACCTGAACACTATGTAAACATTGCTTCTGCTGTGCTAATTGTGTTAATATAAATATTTTTTAATCATTTTCAGTCAGAGCAATCTATTTGTTCATTATGATATCAATGATGTGTTTTCACATTATTATCATGCTATGTTAATTAACAGATTCTATTGGAATATCCTTTACTACCAAACTTTTATTAACTTTTTTATTTCTGTATTTTGTTTTTGCTACAGAATACTAGTTTCTGAACCACTTCCACTTGCCAGATATTCTATAAATACCAGTGACATGCATCTGAAGTCATATACATTTTTTTAAATAAAAAAGTACATCTTAATTGTAAAATCCCTGTACAATGTTTCTGATAGCACAGTCTGATGACAGTCTTTTTTATAAATTTATATTGTAATACCTGTTTAATTAGTCCCCATTGATTCAATTTTTTGTATGTCAGCTTTTCAAATGATTATGTTCTTTCTACATTGAAAGAAAAGTATCAGAAACATTCTAATACTTTTCTAATCATCTTTGTGTGCCTTGACCAAGCAGAAAAGGCACAAGAATGTAGCTGAAGAGGTTTCTCTTTTTAGCTCCATATGGCTCTCATGCTGTGATCTCAGCCACAGAATGACCTGGTGCTCTTTGTGTGTGGGAAAGTAAAGGAGATGAGTCTTTCGCAGGACAGTGATGGCCCAGTACTCTCCATGATGGATGTTTGCCACTTGTGGCTGGATGTCTCGCTGAGAGCCATCTGGACATGATCATAAGGTCCAAGGGCACTGTTCATCACCCAGAGGAAGATCTACCAATGGGAGATCTGTAGGGTGGGTACCAGAACCTAACCTCACAACATCTCTCCAATCACCAGCTGTGATGACAGAATTCTGTCCAAGATATTCTTTCTGCAATAGAAGAAATCTTGTGTTCATGAACCAACTAATATCTTTGCTGTCTATTTCGAAATAAGACAGTTGGATTCTTTCTTTTTGGCGACGTTGAATGTCAGAATATATTCAGAAATAAGCTGTAGCCAGGACAAACCTAGTTCTCCCACCTGTCTACCTTGTGGCCAGACCCAGGAGAACAAACTGTGTACAAACAAGCTCAGGAAGATGTGGTGATCCACAGATGTAGCCAGCTTCCTGTCTGACTTCCACAGCAACCGGCCTGACTGGAAGAACTAGCCAACTCCCCGCTAAGATGGGAGAAACAACTGGTACTAACAGCCAGACCCAGACACCACTGTGTTCCTGAGCTGATAAAACAGCAAGTGAATTTCTTTGGTTTCTTCTAAAGAATAAGAAATAAAAACAGTCTGAAGACCAGCAGTGCTTCAGGTTTACCAGGAGAAATAATCTTACAGTGTATCTTTGAAGTATTCAGATGTAAACACTGGAGGAGTTTAAAGGAGACTTTAAACAAATATAAAAATTAGGGCTTTTCAAAATATTTTCCTGAAGAGCTACAGTCTGGTTTTGAGCTCCATTGTTAATGAAGGGGACAAAATTCAGCACCACAGTGTAACATGACAAAGTGGGAATGAGACTTCAGTGTTAGAGAGCTATGATATACAGTTCAATGCATATTATGAAGCTGACGAGCTCTTCACTCATGTGTCATTCTGAGAGCAGTGTGAGTAAAAATACAGTTTTTAGGAATGATTATTTGAGTTATGGCATTGCTGCCTGTCAGTGCTGGGCCCCTGGATTAAATTTCCAGGGTGCAAACTGTGTGGAGTTTGCATATTCTCCCTGTGTTTGAGTGGGTTTCGTCCACGTGCTCTGGTGTCCTGCCACAGTCCAAAGAGATACTGGTAGAATAACTGCCTGCTGGGAAAATTGAACCCAGTGTGTGTGTGTCTGTTTGTGTTACGATCCTTGCCTCTCGGCAACGAAAGAGGCAGAAGAAGGCGTAGCCTTAGTTCATCAGTCCACCTATCACTGTACGCTTTCACCACCACACCTCCGTCTCATCTGGTATTTAAGCATTAGTCTTTCCCTACCTCCTCGCTCAGTATTGGTTTCCCTTTCGAGCTACTTAGTTGCGCTACGCCTTCTACCTCCTCGTACTGTTCTGGTTCTGACTTCGGTTTTACCCCTTTTACTTCGTCTTTTGGATTACGGCTTGGCTTCGGTTGCTTTCTCCTAGTTTGGTTCTCTGGCTTCCCCTGGACTCTCGGCTCTCTCCTTCGTCTACGGTTTTGGATTACGGTCTGGCTTTGGCTACTCTCTCCCTGTTTGGATCACTGGCTTCCCCTGGACTCTTGGCTCTCTCCTTCGGCTATGGTATTTGGATCACGACTCGTCTCTGTCGGCTCCCGCAAGTGGGTTCACTACTTGGTTTCGGTTTCACTGGCCGAATCCGTAACAGTTTGAGTTTATCTGCCCTGCAATGAACTGGATTTCCATCCAGAGTGTATCCTACCTTAAACCCATTCCAAATACACGGCACAGAAACTGCCCTGGTCAAAGTCACTAAAGATTTTCTAATAGCTGCTGATTCTGGTTCTCTTTCTATACTCATCCTTCTTGATCGCAGTGCTGCTTTTGACACTGTTGACCATAACATCTTACTTTCTCATCTTGAGACTGTGTTTGGAGTTTCTGACACTGCTCTCAAATGGTTCAAATCTTACCTCACTGATCGCTGTCACTTTGTCTCTCTTAATGGGTACAGGTCTGAAATTGATCTTGTTAAGTCTGGTGTTCCTCAGGGCTCAATACTGGGCCCCTTGCTCTTCAGCATTTACATGTTTCCACTTGGTCAGCTTTTAAGATCACATGGCTTCAGCTTTCATTTTTACACTGACGATACTCAAATATACAGTACATCCATACCAAACCTGATACTGATGTGGCTGTCTCTATTCTATCTAATTGCATCTCTGACATAAAAATTTGGATGACTCAAAACTTCCTTCATCTTAACTGCGACAAGACTGAAGTCATGCTTATTGGCACCCCCCATCAACTTCATAAAGCCAGTCCTGTAACTCTATCTGTAGATGGTTCTGTACTTGAGCTCAATCAAAATTGAAAAACCTTGGGGTTATATTTGATTCTGGCTTAACATTTGACCCACATGTGCAACATACTGTCAAAACATATTTTTTTCACCTCAGAAATATCGCTAGACTACGCCCTATGCTATCACTAACTGTGGCTGAAAAGCTGATCAACACATTTGTGTTCTCTCGAATTGACTACTGTAATGCTCTACTCGCTGGGGTATCTAAATCTACTCTGTATTATGTCCAAAACTCAGCAGCCAGAATCCTGACCAGGTCTAATGCAAGTGTTCACATCACTCCTATCCTGGAGTCCTTGCACTGGCTTACGGTCAAATTCCGTGTAGACTTTAAAATCCTCATGCTCACCTGTAAGGCTCTGCATGGCTTGGCACCTCAGTCGCCCTACTCCCCACCTCTCAACCTTCGCTCTTCTAATTTTGCTCTCCTTACTGTCCCCCAAGCCCATCTACATTGTATTGGTGACAGGGCCTTCTCCTGTTATGCCCCCAAGCTCTGGAACTCTCTCCCCAAGGATATCAGAGAGTCACCTTCTCTAAACTCCTTCAAATCCAGACCCAAAACCTTCTTCCTCAGAAAAGCCTTTATTTAACTGGTTCCATTCTTCATCCCTCTGCTTTTCTTAGTAAAACCATCCACGGTCTCCTCTATATATTGTAATTGTGTTTTATCTTGTGTATTCTTCTTAATATTGTTGTTGTCATCCTGTAAAGCACTTTGAGAAGCCACCTTTAAAGGCGCTATATAAAATAAAGCGTATTATTATTATTATTATTATAAATAAAACATGTACCATCATATTGTAGTCTGTAAATATCTGTTCCTTCTGATTTTTCTTTCTGTTCTTGTATCTATCAGTTTTGTATCTCTGTTGTTTAAAGCACAGAAAATTCCTAAGAACCTGAAATATTTGTTTTCTGTTTGGTGAGATGGCAGATGTGATCAATATCTTTTTCTCTCGCCAGCCTCACGCTCAAAATGATTGAAATGAGGAATAATATAATCACAGTTCTTTGAATACTGTGACAGTGTTAAATGATCCCTTATTGGAGTAAAATAAACTTGTAAGTGCACCTGCTAAGGGAGGTTTTTGTACGGCTGTGTAACACTGTGTGAACACATAGGTACTGCTTGGATAGTGGAAACTCTGACAGTAATAATCCCCTGCATCTTCAGCCTGGACTCCTGTGATGGTCAGAGTGAAGTCAGACCCAGATCCACTCCCACTGAAACGCTCTGGGATCCCAGTATAACGATGCATCATAGATCAAGAGCTTTCTGTTGGTACCAGTGGAGGTAGTTGTTACTATACACTGCAGGACTGGTCTTACAGCTCACAGAGACTGTCTGTCCAGAGAGAACAGATTTCACTACTGGAGTCTGAGTCACAGTAACCTGTCCACTGGATTCTGAAAATGAGACAAAACACAGTAAATGCAGGAATTTAATGACAAGTGATTTAATTTCTTTTAGCTATTTTACACTTTTCTGTAAAGTTTGTTTACATTATATGCTAAAAGCTATATACTTCAAAAAACATTAAAAAACTATGTTTAAATTAACACCTAGACAAGTATTACATTATACCCTGAACAGAGATGAAGAGTGTCCAGATGAAGATGGTGATGAAGGTCATTGTTGCTGTGGGTTCTGTTGCCATGAAGGGCAGCTCTCAGTCATGAAGTGTTAAACTCACAGGGCTATAAACACTCCCATAGCACTAAAGCATGTGCTGCCAATGCAAAGTGTCTCTTCTATGCAAATTGTCTTCCTGGGTTCAGCAGCACCTATAACACAGACTTCGTGCTGTGTGTTATGACAGAGCAAGATGAGCAGTTTAGCATTAGACCATTACTGTTTTGCCCTTTTAGAATGTACTTCACCCATATTGCTCTCATAAAATGCTTGTTTTGACCAATGGGGTGTCTTAAACGGGACAGCCAAATTAAGTGGTGACTTTTTAATGATCTGAGATGCTCATCCGTCCTCTTCTTGACTAGAATCACCTTCAACATTGTAGATGACAGCTTGTTCCACACACCCACACTTCTGTGTGTAAAGAGGTACCGGCTGCTCTTGATGCTATAAACACTCTTTCTCTGTGGTGGCTAAAGCCAAGGCCTTGTCCAGGGCTTCTCCTGGGAGTGAGAATTGGACACACCTGGCCTGACTGCCTGGTCAGTGTCCTGTGTGACTAGAATGCCACTGGAGCTCATGTGATTGGTCCAGTGGGCAATTCCACATCCTAGCTAATTTATTATCAGGTTATATTAGTAGTCAGGTGTACATAAGCTACAGGCTGTGTCTAAGCTCCTACTGTTCAGGGAGAGAGGAGGGTAGATACTGTAATGCTTTAGGATCAAGGGAAAGGCTTTTGCCTATTTGTTTTTCTGAGTAAAGCCCGTGGGTAAAGTGGAGTCTTTCAAACAAGATAAGGATAGGTGAATAGTTTTATATGGTGCACAGAAGGGGTTCTTGTGGCAGTTTGTTTGGTAGTTTTGTCATGGTCATGGAACCCTGTGGGTATGTGCCATTACTTTTGTGCACATACTGTACATCTACCCAGTTTACACTACCTGACCCCAACCCATCAACCCTGATGCCTAATATTTTTATTAAATCCCTTCTATTTATATTTCCCATCTTATCTCCCAGTTACCATTAGTAATAACTTCACTTTTCATCTAATTTCATCTTAATAAAATATTTAATTTAAAATAGCTATTTTAAAGGTGGCTTCTTAAAGCACTTTACAAAATGACAACAATTAAAAATACACAAGATATACACAATGAAAATACACAGCAGAGGAGACAGTAGATGGGGTTACTGAAATCAGTTGTGTCAGGATAGGTAGTTTTAACACACTCCCTTGTGTTCTAATTAGTCTAGTAATTGTGAGACACTCCCTAGAGTAAGCTAGTGTGAGTTCGAAGATGGCTGACCTACGAACAAACTACTAAATAATCCTTCAAGTACAAAGTTAAGTTAAACACAGTCCTTGTGTTACGTTCAACTATGTTTAAGATGTATATATAAACAAACCCAAAAGGCAACAAGTTTGAGCAAAGGGGTATAAACAGAGCCAGGTAAGCAAAGGCCCTTCTAAACAAGAAGGTTTTAAGCTCTTTGAAAGAAGGAATCTTGATTCCTTGTGATTGGAGGTAATAATAATAATTATAATAATTGCTTACACTTATATAGCGCTTTTCTGGACACTCCACTTTACAGGTAATGGGGACTCCCCTCCACCACGACCACCTGGATGATGCAACGGCAGCCGTAGTGGGCCAGAACGCTCACCACACATCAGCTATTAGTGGGGAGGCAGAGAAATGAAGCCAATTCATAGAGGGGGATTATTAGGAGGCCATGATTGGTAAGGGCCAATGGGAAATTTGGCCAGGACACCAGGGTTACACCCCTACTCTTTTCGAGAAACACCCTGGGATTTTTAATGACCACAGAGAGCCAGGACCTCGGTTTTATGTCTCATCCGAAGGACGTCGCCTGTTTACAGTATAGTGTCCCCATCACTTTACTGAGGCATTAGGACCCACATAGACTGCATGGTGAGCACCCCCTGCTGGCCCCACTAACACTTCTTCCAGCAGCAACCTTAGTTTTTCCCAGGAGGTCTCCTATCCAGGTACTGACCAGGCTCACACCTACTTAGCTTCAGTGGGTTGCCAGTTGTGAGTTGCAGGGTGATATGGCTGCTGGTGACCTCAACGGGCATAGGGACGGCTACACACAGTGCCATGGAGGCCAAGGCTTCGGTGCTCGCAATGACGATGGCAGCCGCATCCTGGATTGCATGGAGACACACGACCTCACTGTGGCCAGCACCTTTTTTAAGAAGAAACCGGTGCACTTGATCACCTACACATCTGGCGGGCGAGCAACCCAAATCGACTTGGCTACTCCAGCGGTGAGACCTCAAGTTGCCGACCAATGTGAAGGTGATCCCATCAGTCAACATTGCCCCTCAGCACCGCCTCCTTGTGTAGCGGCAATGCTTGTTAATAAGACAGAATTAAGTGTTGCAAATGAGGCCCCATCTCTCTCTTCATCTCTGTGGTGCAGCCACAGAGAAACTATTCATGCAGGCTGATTTAAGGTGTTTACTTCTGATAAGGGACAGCTCCCAAATGGGGATGCACTTAGCTAAGCCTGGCTATCATGATCAATGGTCATCCATTGGTGCCTAAAAGTCTGCAAGATTCTAAGGGAGAGCCTCATCCAAGTGGTTTACAACCCCAAGGTCAGAGGGCATGGTTACTCATCATCAACCAATCAGGAACTGGTAGGGCCGAGTAACCCAAGTGGGTCTCTGATGCCCATGAAACTTTCAGCCAATGAACGAGCTGAAGTTCCTCCAGGTAAAAACAGGCAACACAGAGAGCCTGGAGAGCCTGGAGAGAAATTCTAAAGACTATTCTAAGGAGAATTCTATTCTAAGGAGAATTCCAGGGACTCAGCTCGGACAACCACGTAACAGCCAGTGTGTCCGAGTGCCAGAATTTTGCTTTGTTCTAAGAGTTGAGAGCGGAGGTTGCCACGAGTAACCAAAGGATCCACCCGAGGTTAGCATCAGCAGCAAGCCTCGTGAACAGGTTGGAACTGTGGACAGCTGAATCAGTATTCAGAACTAGCGCTTCATCAGGAACGAACCGGTCTTCTTCCTGACCTGCTGGGACCCACATTCATCTTTTCTCCTGTGCACAAACTCTTGCTAGTTCCAGCCAAAACTAACTAGCCGGTCTTCAGAGAGCATCAGCAGCGCACAGTCGCAAGCAGCACAGCACAGCCTGGCACGGAGCCAGAGAGCGCGGATTGGACAGCAACAAGCCTGCAACTGCTTCTTTGTGCCTGCAGGAGATCTGAATCCCCAGAGATTGGATGAGTATTCAACTTCACTGCATTACAGTTTGAGAATTCAATTGTTATCCCAACCAGTTGATATCAATTTAATTCCTAAGAGTTATGTATTTGTTTTGAGTATCTAATGTAGAAGTTATAACCAAGTCCATTTACGAAACGGTCTAAATGAATAATATACCGAATGTATGTCCTCTTGATATATGTAACTCTTCGTAACTGACTGAATATATATACCTTTTGTATTCTGATAACCCTCACGATAAGATCTGTTAGGTTTACATGCATATTTTATGTATTAATAAATGCATTCTTGTGTATCAGTACCTGTGTGTGTGCGTTGTTTGAGTTATATCACATGGTTGGATTCTAAGGCCATTAAAATAATCAATTTCGTGATTTACTTCTACAATTAATAATTGTCCCAGTAAATGCCCAAACCCCTACAGAACTGGTGCCTCGTGAGAGCACACTACATTGGTTTCAGTTACCTCCTAAATGCCAGCCAGACCACCACTGCTGCTGTTGTGCCCTTTTAGAATGCCCCTCACCTAGATTGCTGCAGTAAAATACTTAGCTGGATCGATGCCCTTTCTTAAAAGCGAATGACTTGGTGATTTTTGATGATCTGAGACCTTGTGTTTCAAAATGGGGTTCACGCTTGTCTTGACTGCTTAGATAAAATGACCAAAGAACGTAAAAGCTGCTCAGAGACACAAGAAAGATTACAAACGAGAAGGCTAGTGGGCCCAACAAGTTGTGGGTTCAAATCCCAACTAGACCACTAGTCTAGAATGCACATCACCCAGATTTCTCCAGTAAAATGCTTGGCTGGGCCAATGAGCTGTCTTAAAAGTGAACTAGTTGGAGATTTTTGATTATCATAATTGCACATTCAGCCTCTTCTTGAATAGACCTGTCTTAAACACCACAGCTGTGACAGCTTGTTCCATGCACCTAGATTTCTGTGTGTAAAGAGTTATTTCCTGGTCTTGATGCTATAAACATTCTTTCTAGTCTGTGGTGGCTCAAGCCAAGGCTTTGTCCAGGCCCTCTCCTAGGAGTGAGAATTGGAGACACCTGGCTTAACTGCCTGGACAGTGCCCTGTATGACTGGAATGCCACTAGAAATCATGTGATAGGTCCAGTGAGCAGGGAACTAGGACACTGCCCAGGCCCTGAGGCTACCAGGGGGCCCCCTCATTGTGCAACACAACATCTTTTTAATTGACAAGTTCTAAAGTGAGCAAAAACATTCCCTATAGTGGCTTCTGTTGTTGCTGAGACTTATCCTAAAAAATGGCAAATCATAATAATGAATGTAATGCTTCCGAAGCACAGAAAAAAAGAGTGGGATAAGTGATCACAAAATAGAGGTACACTCAAAGTATTATAATAATGTATAATATGCATGATAATGTAATAATTTCATTCTGTTTTGTGTTTGTCAGATCCATGTAATTAACAAGCCATTTCAAGTCCCAGTCAATGCTGAGGGACAATCTTTTTTCCAGTTATATAATGTAAGTTGTTTATACTGTTGACTTGTATTAATTTTAAACTGTATTATAGCATATTATATATTGAACTAATTAAAAAGGAGGTATATTTTACAGAAGCAAATTGCTCAGTTGTATATATAAAAAAGAGTTTATTATTATACCGTAGCTTGTGAACATAATGTGCTTCTTTCAGGTTTACTGTATTTAATCCTCTTACTTAATTAGTGTGGACTGTAGTTCAAAACATGTTAACTGACAGCAATTTTTAGTGTAAAAATACTTAGCACTTCAAAAACAGAATTGCCTTGCATGAGCACTATGCAATATGTTCATGAAAATGCTTATTAAATCTTAAACGAAAGACCTCACTAAAATGCACACTGAATATCAAAAAGCCATGTTACAAAGGGTAAGAAGAAGTACAGTACAGAGCAGAACTGTTTAATTATAATTAGACTCTGGGCTCTTGTTTGGATTTTTTTTTACTGTACCAGATGCCAGCAATGGTTTATTGCTTCTATTTTCATTGCTTCTGTTAGCCAACCTTTTAAACTTCTTCTAATGGAGAGAGAATGAACGCTGGATGTGCGTTCCTTTCTGCACAGGATGCCGTTGAAGGATAAGGCCATGCTTGCTCTGAGCCTGTGGAAAGCGTCCAGGCAAGCCAGCCAGGAGCCCAGTGCTGGTTTCCATGTCTGGTTTCCACAGCACAGCTGCTGGTGTTCAAGCCCTCAGGATATATTCACAAGCCATCAGGCTCTGAAGACCATCAGCAGCGAAAACAAGTTTTGTGTGAAACGTAAAAGTGCAGAAGAAAAATAAAGAAAGGAGGCTGACGAGCCAACGCAGGATGAATAGTTTACAAAATGAAAAGAATACATAAGGAAGAGAGACAAAAACGAACAAGACAGAAAGGGGAAAAGGGAAAATGAGAACCGCCGTCTCGTAGTACAGGGAAGCAGGAAAAACAAGCTTTTGTTTAGAGAGCTGCGACCGCTCGCATTGAGATTGGAGCTCTAATGACAGAGCAACGATAGTGCAATTCAAAGAAACTAAACAGGGCATCTAATTAACAAGATGATGAAAAAGGTTTGGTTTAATTGAAGGGCATCCTGATCGAGTTGTAGTGATGGGTATGGGGCCTGGGGCGGATGCTGCCGTTGCCAGGGGCAACAGGAGGATGCAAATTGTGCCCTGCTGGATGTGACAATGTGTGAACCAGTGCAGTGACGGTTCAGGAGTTTGTGTGCTATTAAACTGTTTGATAATAAGCACTACCAGAAAGATGGTGTTAATGAATGAAACATGTTAGTAACAGCTCAGGGACATGAAACAGTATTTTGCTCCCTTAAACATTGAAAATATTTTAGAACTTATCTCCTTCCCACCAGCAGTTCTTCATTGCAAAGTACTGAGGCAGGCTAAACCGATGGTGTACTATATAAATTACCAGTTGCGTTCTATGAATTTCTATTATATTAATCACAACACACTTAGATCTAAAAAGTGTTTTATTTAGAGCCAGAATAACATACTGTAGCTGTCAGATTTCCTGCTTAATATGTAGATTTGCGCGATAATGGATATTTGCACATATTGCAATTCTACCAAAACAGAAACATGCATGTTTTAAAAGGTTTAGAAATTTATTTACATGAAGGAATGGGGGGAAAATGCCAAACAGGGCAATAGGCAAAGTTATAAAATGTAATACAATCTCTCCATTAAGTGCATGATCAAGGTTGCTGAGCATATGACATCACAGAAGACCCGATTATGATGTTGCGATGATGTCACTCATGGAATTTTGAAGTCACCAGACAAGCAGATTTGCTTCTCAGTCTGAGGCCAGAGTTGCAATGGGAAATATACTGAGCTGTTTCCAGTGTGTGTCCTGTCATTGTACACTATGGGACTGTCAGAGAAACACAGAAGAGAAAGCTGATGAATGCTGAGTTGATAACAGAAGAGGAAGGAGCAAGAACTATCAACCAAAACTCAGAGACAAGAGAAGCAAAGCTTTCAGTGCCAGCAAGAGAGAACACAGACCCTACAGTGTCTCGGACAGAACTACAGAACAGGCCTGGGCCACTTAGGAATCTGGACTAGAGAGCAACTCCATCCCCACTGAGCTCACACAGCACAGAGACGAACAGGAGAAAACTCCAACAGAAGATAATCAGCAAAAACACGAACAAGCAGTCTTGGCCAACAATGACAATAACTTCAAAGGAGGAGAAAGAATGAAAGAGTTGGAGGACAGGGATGAGGAAAGGACTCCTAAAGAAAATAAGGACATGGGAAACAAGGAGAAAGAGGGAGAACCTACAGATAACAATGAAACACCAAAGGACGAAAATAAGCAACATGGTGAAAATGGTGCCAGCGGTGAGGATGAGATTGAAAAAACAAAGAAAGAGCCAGTAGACAAAATGTTGTTTGCAACACAATTGACAAAGGTGAGGAAATACAGGAGATGTAGAGCAGGGCACAAAAAGAGGAAAAAGACATCGGTGCCATTTTCCTGGGAGAAGAAGCTTCCTGTGGAGCAGACACAGAGAGAAGCACACCCAGCCCCTCTGAAGCCCCTGCTGTGCAGCTGCAGTTCCAGCCCCTTGTAGACACACACAGCTCTGCAGCTGACACAGAGGCCCCAGCTGAACTGAGAGGACAGGAGGGCCACACTGACGGAGACCTCTGCGTGCCCCTGCACAGCCCTGGGACATGAAGGGCTAAAAGCTAAAGAAACACAAAAGAGACTTGAGCCCGAGAACGAAAAGGGAAACACGAAAGCTGAACTGAAGACAAAGGAAAAAGAGGTGGGTCCCATGCTTAACACTGAAACACAAAAGGAAGAAAATAAACAACATGGTGAAAATGGTACCAGTGGAGAGGATGAGAGAGAAAAATTAAGGAATTAGCCAGCAGAAAGAAATGCTGATGTTTTTTTAAATAATGACAAAGGTAAGAGCAGAGTGTCAGAAGATAGCGAGGAAGTGACACCTCACAGCACTGAACCCCTGCTGTTGCCCGAATCACAGAAACAGAGAACACTCTGCTCTACTGGAGCTTCACAGAGCCCAGTTCCTGCCACACTGCTCCTTCACCCACAGGAGAATGATATGGAGAGACAGACAACAGGAACGGAGAAGCAGGAAGTTAGAAATGAGTCTGAATGTATTGACAGTAGCCAGGAGAAATAAGCAAAAGATGCAGGACAAATATGTGCTACAGCAAACACACTCAGAGACGAAGATATGACAAAGGATGGGATGGGAAGACAAATGTAGAGCAAACATAAATTCAGCAGTGTGCAGACCAGACACAGGAAGAAGGATTCCAAGTCCCTGTGAAGCCACTGCTGTTCCGCTGCAGGACAAAGGGAAAAAGAAAGAGATGGCAGCAAAGGCAGGAGGGAGAAATATCAGTGATGACTCAGTATCCCCACAGACCCCCAAGGTGAGGTCAAGTACCCCAGACAGAGGCAGACAGAGTCCTTCACTTTCCTCTGAGCCCCAGACATAACAGAGGAGAAGGAGCACTCAAAGCACGAAGGAAAAGAGAGATTTAGTGGCAGAAATGCCAGCAGCTCTCCCACCTGACAAAACACCTGACAATGTGGAACAAGATGGCAGGTCAAACGTACTCAAGTTGAGCTGCTCCTGCTTCCCCATAGCCCAGCCAGCACTGCAGGGGGAGGATCAGGGGCAGAAAAAAAAAGAGAAACTTGGTGGAAGTAGGGGCTGCACCTCTCCCATCATAGAGAACACCAAATAATTCCTGCACCATGGAGACGCAGGTCAATTACCCTACTGAGACAGAGGGATAAAGGAAGAGAGGGACAAACAAAACTGACAAGGAGGAGAAAGTGTTGCAGAAACAAATGAGCAGAGCAGCTACTGTACGTTGACACCTGAGTTCATAATACTGACAACAGGCTTCCACACTGGGGCTGGAAAAGTCCTCTGACCTCACAGCCTGGGCTAGGGAGCAGGGGAGCTGGGGAGCATGTGTCTTCGTCCCCAGAAAGCCACCCCAAGGCAGTTCACAGGGGGATATTGACAAACAGGAGCGCAGAGACTTTCAGGAAGCAAGAGGTCATGTCTCTTGTGAGACAACAGTCTTCAACTCAGGGGCAGCAGCAAAGTTCAGACACAGAGTGGGTCCCCGGTGTACCCAGCTCAGGAGAACAGCCTATGACATCATTTATGGAAACATCAGTTCAGGCAGCGTCACCCAATCATGGCACGGGTATATCCAATATTTCCATCCACGTGGATGAATTTGTTTGGCCCTCACTGATATTGTGTTTTAATGTCCTGCCTTGCTTAAATTTCTCTTCTACTTTATTTTCATAAGTCATTTTTGCTTGCAGTTATATCACCCTGCAGCTCTCAACTGGCTACCCACTGAAGCTCAGCAGGGTTGAGCCTGGTCAGTACCTGGTGAGTAGTAGTAGTACCAGTATGTGTGGATTTACAGTTTAAAGCAGTGGAACTGATTGCACTTATAACTGTTCATAACGGAACCATCATTGCTTTTATCTCTAAATCCCACACAACTGATCCTAATGCTTATCATGATTCTGTTCATATTTCCTAAAAATTGTAAGATTTCATTTTGACTAAACCCCAGTCAAAAGTAGATCTATACAAATTCTGCAGCGTTGGATATTGAGACCATCATTAAACCAGCCAAGCTCACTGTAGCTTCTAAATGTGTTTAGCGAACAACATAACAGGTTGTACATACACTGACGTTAGCATTGCTATTTTGTAAGTACGAAAACAGTATCTCGTAATTACAAGATAACAAATTATCTCATAATTACGAAATACATTTCTCGTAATTACTGTTATGCCGGGCCCATGGTCGGAAAAGGGGCACGGCAAATTAATTATTTTGGAGTCTGTTCAGCGGTGAAGGCTAGGGAGTTTACTGGATGATGATAAAGGGAAATAGAAGGAGGGATATTAGATGGCTGTTATGCGCAAATGAAGCAGGTAGGGCCTTGCCTTGCAATCTCTAGGAAACCATTATAGGCACGGTGAATCGGAGATTCTCAAAACTTACCTTATATGATTGGGAATGAATACGTGATCGGATCAACGGAATGCTGAGAAGAAAGAAGTGCTCTTTTCCTCTGGTTTAACAGTCTGTGCAGCAACAAAACAATCCATTTAAACAAGAGAGTGTGGTGTTTCTTTTTGTCCATGAATAAATAAAGTATTTTTGTGTTGAATTAAGTGTCCTTCTTTCAGTTGGGTAAGCTTGATTAGCTTGAAACAGCACGTGGTCATTGTTATGATTTCTGTTTTTATCAAAACCCTCAACTCATTCACTTGTGGTTATTTTGGAAACATTTTGACATGTTTCTATTAACTACATTGCTGTCAATATTGTAGCAATAGACAGAATGAAACACTTGGAGTTTGTAATGTAGGGCACTCTGAATGAGTTAAAGATTGATGCAGGACAAATAAATGATTTCCCTCAAGCTTTACTGTAGTGGCAGTACAGTAGCAGTTTGAAATTATTCATTGTAGTTAATAAATCATTTAGCTTTGTACATATTGTGATATTAAGAAATATCAACAAATTCAGTATAGTGTCCATAATATTTGCTATTTTAGTTTTTCAAAGAAAACTCATCCCAACAGCTGGGTTTGAACCCCAGACCTCTCACATGCAAGGCACATGGCTAAGCCCTGGACCTACACACTGCTTAACAACTTAAGCATGATGCAGATGTTTACAAAGAAAGTGTACTGCCATGATAAATTGAGCTATATTAATATAATTATATTGTTATTAATTTACACGATTCCATATTAAATTCCATATTAATCAAATTCTAAAAAGTATGTGTGTTTTTACTGTTATAACGAGCGCAAATATTCATAGAAAGGTTAAAACATTATAACGTTTTATGAAGTATATAAACTTATTATAGTCAGAAGGAGTAAAAACGTTTCCAAAATAAACACAATATGTAACCGAATGAAATACTTTGATGCTTAAAATGTTTAGGAAAAAAGTGGATTACTGGTGTGTATTTTTTATTTAAACTACCAATACCAACCATATACAGTTTACATAATATATTTATGTTCCTAAATTAATATTGTTTATGACCTTCAGACATGTTATGCTCCTCTTCTTTTTAGGCTCAGCTACTAAAATGTCCCTTTTGTTGTAAAATTCCATATTAATATTCAATATTAAGTGGATTTAAACATGCACAGTAAAGAGATTAAATGAAGCAACAATTACACACGTACACCGCCTGTCGGTCATTTTGGCCAGCCAATCACATACTGTGGTATAACGCGCTAAACTGCAGATAATTTCACGCAGTATGGGGTTTTACCGTGCATTTTGAATGGGTGCATCTGTATCTAGTGCTTCTGTTTCTACTAGATTATCTATATAAAAATCCTTTATTATACTGTACATAGATTACAAGACAAGGGTGTTCTCTTTCCCCCTCTTCTTTTTAATCTTAATGACATCCAGGGAGTCAGTCCTAATGGCAAATATATAATATTTTTTTTATGAGGACGACAATTTATTGACACTAACAAATCCTAAATCTCGAGAGCTTCTTGTTCCAGATCACCCAAAAAGACCAGACTGGAGCTACTGTAAGTACAGTACTGAACAGAGCTTGCTATTCTCTGTTTTCTAGGGAAGTCTGTTTTCCTGTGTAAAGAATCCTTTGGTTAATAAATGGCCTCTCCTGGCTGGTGAGTGCATTTTTAAAATGGAGAGATTCAGCAGGTTCCCTTCATTTAGTGGCATTTGGGTTTACAGTGAAAGATTTAACCTCAGGTTGTATTCTGGTTAGTTTGTTTCCAGGGAGAGCAGAGTACAATATAACTTTCATCCACAGTGAGCTTGTAACCAAAAAATACAGTATTTATACACTTCAGTTTTCATAGGAACAACGATGGTAAAGATTAGGATTAGAGCTCTGTACTGTATAAGAGTTAAACTTTTTTCCCATTGCAACTATAAAGCCACTCACTAGTATTACACAACAACAGTACCTTGTTTTATTTATTTTTTAATTGAGTAAGTCATTAAATTTATGATTTTATGACAAGCCTGTTCATATTAATGATACAATAGTTTCCTGATCCTCTTGAAAAGAAATGGCTTTCACTTTTTCGTTGTCTTCTCTCAAAGCACTTATGAGTGTTGCAATATCTTCCTGACAGAGAAGATGGTATTTTTCCATGCCCAAGATTTCACACAGTTTCAGAGAGATATCCTGTAGAATGTTAATCACCACATCAAAGATGATGACATACTCAGTCTGTTTCACCAACACCTGTACTTTCCCTGACAATGTGTTGAGCATCTGTGTGGCATTCCTCAAGTCTTGCTGGACAGTCACCATGTATGAGATCTTAGAGGAAATGTCTTGAATGTCATTCTGAATTTGTCTTAAGCATGCATCAGTGTTGTTGAGCTCCTCTCTCTTCTTTTCAACCATTTGCTCATATTCCTCTACTCTACTAAGAGATGTGGTGACATTTTCCTCAGATGTCCTCAAAGCCATTTCAGCAGTGTTGGCAGCCTCTGTGGCATTGTTTAAGTCCGTTTGATAGACACCAATCAGAGTAGCTCCTGAAAAATGAAAAAAGGAAAAAAAAACTATAGTGTATTATTTTGTGTCCAGGAAAGACCAATATGAATCGATATTTTCATATTTTATTCTCATCCTTGTGTGAAAGCACATTCACCAGAAACCTCTGGGGGAATAACCTGCTTCTTTCAGTCACCTGACCAGTTGCTGGAAGATAATTGGCCAGGAGAAATTTAAAAGTGGGAAGTGGAGGCTTTCTGTGTAAGTCAATGGAATTATGTCTGCCATCTGGAGAATAGAAGGCCTATTAGCTCCACTCAACATAGAGAAAAGGACTGACTGACCACCGAAGGGAGACTGAGACTGTGTAAATATTGTTTTGAAGCCAGTAAATGGCTTAGCTGCTTGGCTATGATAGTCAGAGACTTTATGCTTCTGTTTACACTTTTCGATGAAGGTTTCGTTTTGGTATTTGGTTGTGGCTGTTTTTTTCTTTATTTCACTGTAGAGTAAATAAAGAACACTAGTATTTTTTAATCTTAATGCTGTAACAAACTTCTGATTTCAAGTATCTTTGGGGTATAATGTGGATATGTAAATATGTTGATTCAGTGGTAGAAGCAATTTTGGCACTTCTTTCTACCAAATGTTATTATTACTGTACACTACATGTCCCCTTTCAGCACTTACCTATTATAGTCCCAATAATAGGAATAAACATCAGTCCAATTCCAGTGTTTCTAATAGCTTCATCATGCTGCATTCTGGCTTTAATATCATTAACAATCTGCTGTTTGGACTGAAGATTACTTTTTGCTGACTGCAGTTCATTTCTGTGTCTCTCCAATATTTCAGTGTTGGCTGTGAGCTGGTCTTTCAGGTTGGCCAATTCTGTTTTCTTGCTACCATGTTCTCGTTGCAGCCTGCCCTTCTCCATTGTCAGCTCCTCACAGTGCTTGTCCACCTTTTCCACTTTGCATGTTGCAGCTTTATCTGATCGTTCTAGCCATTCCTTTGCTGCCAGAATCAGTTTCCTAATGTCTGCATGTTCCTGCTCCATGTGATTTCTGTCCACAACCAGGAGAATCGCAAAGAGATTCTGCAGTGAGAGGACACCTTTCTTCATGGATGATATAACAGCCTCACCAAATTCCTCCAAGTCTTTGTTACAGATGACAGCGAGTGTCTCTACAGTTGACACTGACATGATTTCTCTACAGAAGAGAAGATTCAAGTATTAGAGTTCAATAAAACAGCTATTACTACAGATTTAAGTTCAATATTGTGAAACATGCAGATGCAGCCATTATAAATGAATGGTACAACCCCGTATCACCCGAAATTATCTACAGTTCACCACGTTGTACCGCAGTACGTGATTGACTAGCCAAAATGAACGACAGGGGTCTCATGATGTATTGGTTGTTAGTGAAACGATATAATCATTTAATCTCTTTACTGTGCATATTTTAATCCACTTAATATTGAATATTAATATGGAATTTTACAACTAAAGGGAAATTTATGTAGCTGAGTAAAACCAAAAGAGGAGCACAACATGTTTGAAGGTCATAAACAATATTAATTTAGGAACATAAACATATTATGTAAACTGTATATGGCTGGTTTTGGTAGTTTAAATAAAAAAATATACACCCGTATTCACTTTCTTCCTAAACATTTTAAAGTCTTTCATTTGGTTACATGCTGTGGTTAATTTGCAAAAGTTTTTATGTGATCCTGACGATATTAAGTTTATTTAATTCATAAAAAGTTATAATGTTTTAACCTCATCTATGGATATTTGCGCTCGTTATCATAGTAAAAAAACGCAAACTTTTTAGACTTTGATTAATATGGAACATAACATGGAATCGTGTATCTAAAGAATTTAATAACAGTATTAATTTAAGGATCTAAATCTATGTATCTTTATAGCTGGTAGTATTACTGTAATCCACTTTCTTTGTTAACACGTTTTATTTTTAATTTGACTCATTCACGCATGTTAAAGTATTATGTACACTATATTAACAGTTTTTTGTATATATATTATAACATATTCACTGTTAAGTTATATTAATAATGAAATAAAAATCGTGAATACTGTTAACTCTTCAACCGGTTTAATTCAAAACACTTTATTCAGTGGGGAATTTCACAGACGCCTCAAGCCTTAAAATGAAATCGTATATATTGTGATTAGGATTGAGAATAACAAAGTGGTATTAAAAATACCACTGAAACTATAATAATGTGTCTGGTCATTATTAACAGTATCAATTTAATTATAATAATTTCAAGCTTCTTGTATCTTTTTCAGAGTCATTGTTTTCTTCAGTTTTCATGAGCTTCGCATATTAAAATACTTATTTATGAGACACGATGTTTCAGATTTCAATAACTGCCCACTAGCTAACACTTCAGCTAACACACAGAAGCAAACTGAATATAAAATGTGCTTGCAAGAATAGTGATTACAAACATTAAAAAACATACTTGATTTATACTATTATACTGTACAGTGTATCAAAATAATCTATGGTGACTACACTGCCCACTAAACCTCTTTCCCACATTTTCACGGGGGCAAAGTCACGTAGCTGATTCACAGCTGGATGCAATTTTATCTAACAATTCAGATATTTGTTAACATATTTACTTAAACTAGTTCAGGTGTGTCAGCATGCATAGGCTGCAAAGGAACAAGTAATAGTTTATTCATGCTGAAAAGAGAAGAAAGAAAACAAAATGAGCCTAGAAGGTTCCACGGCCAAAACATTGTGTTTTCTTTCTTCTCTTTGTTATGGATTCGGTAGAGGGACCGAAACCAGTGAGTGAACCCACTTGCGGGAGCTGACAAAGCCTAGCCGTGATCCAAAGAAAGCCGTAGTCGAAGGAGTGAGCCGAGAGTCCAGGGGAAGCCAGAGATCAAAAGGGAACGAGTTACCGAAGCCGAAGCGTGATCCGAAATCGTAGACAGTAGAGCAATCCGATAGTCCAGGGGTTGCCAGTGATCCGAAACAGAGCGTAAGTAACAAAGCCAAGCCGTGATCCGAAAAGCCGTAATCAAAAGGGAAAAAAACGTAAACCAAAAGCCAAGACAAACACAAGGTAGGAGTAGGAGTAGGAGTAGGAGTAGGAGTAGCGCAACCAGGAAGCTCGAGAGGAAAACCAATACTGAGCAAAGAGGTAGGGAAAGACAGGTGTTTAAGTAGGATGAGACGGGGGTGTGGTGGTGAATAGGAAAACTGACAGGTGAACTGATTGATTGGGGTTACGCCTACTTCTGCCTCTTCCGTTGCCGGGAGGCGGGGATCGTAATGCTTTTCAGCATGGAATAAACCTATTACTTGTTCCTTTACTTAAACTAGCCATCTCAGTAATCTCACTGTGTTAGTCTCACTGTACACCCCAGGGCTCATTCAATGTTCACACTCCCAGCAAAATAAAAAACCCATTTGCTGCATTGTTACCTTGCATCAGAGGGGAAGGAAAAGTGCCTGCTGTCATTTTCTTCACTGACAAAGTTGATTTAAACTAATTCAAAGGGAGTATTGTGTTAACACAAACTCTGCTTAACAGAGCCTCTTGTAAGAGCTAGGTGACTTTCTGCTATCTAAACCAGTTTTTACAGCTTTTAAAATCACGCAATGTTTGTACAAGGCAGGAACACGTCATTGTATCTTATTTTTTATTTCATTTTTAAAAATAAAATAAATAAAATATCCTGTTTTTTTCTTAACACTAGTTTTTCCATACTGTACTTCTAAAACTTGAACAAAGACGTGCCACATGCAAACAGCATGATGTTGCATCGTTTTAAAGCCACTACAGTACAGCTCATGGGAAATACTATTTCTACTGCATCAAAGGCTAACTCGTTCAGAACGCCCGACATTACAAACTCAGAGTTAAAAGGAACATGTCAAAATATTTCCAAGTAATCACAAGTGAACGAGTTGATGGATTCAGTAATAATAAAGAAATCATAACAGTAATCATGCAATCCAACTGAAAGAAGGACACTTAAATCAATATGAAAAGACAGTTAAAACACTTTTATGTACATAGATTGAGTCTTTGTGTGAGCTGTAATTTCTTTTAACTTCTTAATTAAACATTTGAAACACTTAAATTAATCTTTAATCTTTATTAGTTTAAATTAAAATAAAATTAAAACTTATTTTAAATTAATCGAATCCCAGGTGTGAGTTCATAATACCAGAATTATGTATCCCCACGTCTGCCAAATGCCTGATCATTTACTGTCAAGCTTTCAGTGCTTTGTTTATGTATATTCCAATCGCAGTGGGGGCAGGGTGTGTGGGGAAAGATTTAGGCTGCAATTGAATGGAGGTTTTTATTTTTCACAGGTTAAACATTGTTTTCTCTGAAAGCGTTTTCTTCCCTCTTAAGCTGATCTTTTGCTGCCAACATATGCCTACACAGCTCCCTACATGAATTATTGTACTTGACTGAGAAAGCTTTAGAGAACTTAACATTTTTATTTTCAATCAATTGTAAATATGATGTTTACATTGGCGTTTTTATAAATTTTTCACTTAAGTGTATGGAGGAATGTCAGCTGTCAAGGAGAGCTCCCCCCTTTCCCCCATGGACAGACTGATAAAGCAATTTTGAAGTGTTAACTATCCAGCCATTGCAAGCCACTGCAGCAGCAACAAATAAATAAAAAATAAACATTTTTCTCCTGATGGTAACTGTAACAAATTGTCACATTTCACATACATGTGAAACAATCATGACATTCTCATCCAATCAAAGTTTTGATGTTTTTTTTTATTTTGAAACTGTGATCTTTGACATGCAGGTGTGAAGTAGAGTTAACAGCTTCAGATTTAAAGGGTTATTAATAATATCTTCCGTGTTACATTAACATTGGAATGTTCTTACAAGTGTAAAATGAGGTGTTACACAATGTGTCTCCTCTATAACATTTCAGTTTACATAGAAATTCTGCCAGAGCCACACAACATTGTCCAATAATACTCTTTTTGTGTTAAGCAGAATTTGCGCAATAAGCACATTGTTTAATGGGGATGACATTACCCACATCTATATCACTGTACAACATAGGTTTGAGTCGGAGTGTCTGTTAATAAAACAGAACGCCTTTCAATACATATAACCACTGCTTGATTTCTTTATCCATTTCAGCTAAGTGAGGGGAATTAAATCAGCCAGAAATTCGGAGTGCCAATTGTAAAAATAACCCTTCTTCCTTCATTTAAAGAATTAAAGAATTAAAGAATTTCACGAAGAAAGTTTGTAATGTTCTGTAGGGTGCTCTGAATGAGTTAAACTTTGCTGCAGGTCAAATACTGTAAATGTATTTCCCACAAGCTATACTGTAGTGGCAGTACAGTAGCAGCTTGAAAATATTCATTGTTATTTGTAAATCACTTAGCTTCGAAAATGTTGTGATATTTAGAAATATCAAAAATGTCAATATAGTGTCCATAATATTTGCTATTTTAGTTTTTCAAAGAAATGTTTATTTGTTAGAGGAAATATCATGGTGATAACTAAGATTGAACGCCTGGCTTCCAGCATATAAGGCACATGCCTAAGCCATTATGCCACACACATAATCACAATGGTCAGTGTTAAACTGATGCAGACATGCACTACTGTGATAATTTGAGCTATATGAATATAATTATATCATTATCAATTTCTTTAGATATGTGATTCTATATTATATCCCTATTAATCAAATTCTAAAAAGTACTCGTTTTTTTACTGCTATACCGAGCGCAAATATTCATAGGAAATGTTAAAACATGTTTACGTTTTATGAAGTATATAAACTTCATATAGTTGAAGGAGCACGTAAAACCTATTCCAAAATAACCACAGTATGTAACTGAATGAAAGACTTTTGAATGTTTAGGAAGAAAGTGGAATACTGGTGTGGATTTTTTTATTTAAACTACCAATACCACCCATATACAGGTTACATCATATTTTTGTGTTCCTACATTAATACCATTTATGAGCAATCTTTGGGAAAACATTATATGCATGGTGAATCGAAAATTCTCAAAACTTACTTTGGGTGATTGGAAACGAATACGTGATCGGATCAACAGAATGCTACAAAGAAAGAGGCGCTGTTTTCCTTTGGTTTAACAGTCTGGGGAGCAACAAAACAGTCCACAAGACTGAGTGACTGAGACAAGAGAGTGTGGTGTTACTTTTTGTCAATGAAAAAATAATTTAGTGTCGCAACAGTTAAACTGATGCAGACAGTTACAAAGAAAGTGGACCAAGGTTGTACTTTGAGATTACAGCCTATCCAAGGTCATTCATTATTAATACTATTAGTAATATCTTCTGTAAAGACTTTAATGCATAAAATATTTATGAAAAATTGAAATATTTATGATGGAAGTGGAAGGTTGTGTACTTTTGTCCAGCTGAGCAATCTTGCTTTTATAAAATATACTTACTTTTTAATGTTTAATGATTAACATGCTGTAATACACAATTTAAAATTAAAAGTCTAAAGAGTATACAACTTAAATTCTTAATTGGAAAAACGATTGCCCCTTAGTAGCAACCGGGATTCAAAACCCGGTGTTTTTTGGCAACAGCTCAAAGGCTAAACATGAGACAGTAAGCTTTATTAGCTCTACCTGGCAGTTTTACAAGGTGATTCTAGATACTATCATAACATGCGGTATGATGCGGTATGACGCGTTGTGTTGTGCCACGCCTACCAAGTTTTACCGCAGCGTACCACACTCTTTGAATGGCTGGATTGAGCAATAAACTACTCAGCAAGTTAAAAGACAAAAGATTCCAATTACTGTATTTACAAACTGAAACACACAAAGTTTGCTATTTACAGATTACAGATTGAATTCATATTCGAATCTTAGCATTATAGTTTTGAGCATGTTTATATACCGTATTTGCATGTACTGTATGTTTTTACTTCTGTTACCAGTTAATGTTATCATTTGTTAATGAATGAGATATTTTTTCTTCTTTCCTTCAGTTATTTTTAGATACAGTTTTCAGTTACTTTTTATGAAGGCAAACCATTGGTGTGCTCTATTACAGATGCAGCCATTCAAAATGGGTGAGGTATTTCGCGGCATACCCCGGTGGACGTGTCGGGGTGTCACGCGGTATCACGTGGTGTCACGTATCATTTGACGCTCTGCCGGAAACTATCCGGCGTCGCCTTGTAAAACCGCCAGGGGGAGCTTAACCTCTCATTTACAGCATTTAAGCCTTTCATTTTGAACTGTGTATTACAGCATGTTAATCATCAGTCATTAAAATGTTGGTATATTTTATGAAAGCAAGATTGCTCAGTTGGACAAAAGTACACAACCTACCTTTATCAGAAATATTTATGCATCAAAGCCTTTACTGAAGATATTACTAATAGTATTAATAATGGATGACTTTGGACAAGCTGTATACTCAAAGTATAATTTCATTAGCACATTTGTACAAGCACTTGGAATCTGTCCAAGCCATACTTTGTCAGGCATTTTGTTTTACTTCAACGGGCATAAACACTTCCTTGCTTTTAACAGGGCGTTTCATAATTTCTAACTACGAAAATGATTTAAAATGCGATACCTATCATTCAACTAGAGCTCAAAATATCACAAGAATCCTCAAGAGCACAGCAAAGAGTGTATTAAAAGACACTTGTATTTATCAACGCTTTCTTTTCCGTATACCAGATTTTATGGAACCACTTCAGAGGGGTGTCAGCCAGTCAGATTCCAGGAATCGGCACTTTAAAGAAAAAATACACACCAGTATTCAATTTCTCCCTAAACATTGTAAGCTTCGAAGTCTATAACTAACGTGATACCGGAGTCAACAAGCATACTTTTAGAATTTGATTAAAAGGGAATATAATATGGAATCGCGTATCTAAAGAATTTAATAACAGTATGATTATATCCGTGTACTGCGACAGGGCTATGTAGGGCTGTTTCGGCTGCCTGCTCATGCGAGCTGTCTTGTAGCCTACTGGTCTAGGTGCGTGACTACCAGCTAGCAGGTTGTGTCTTCGAATCCAGCTGGGGATGGACTTTTCTTTTAACAAACATTTCTTCGAAAAAATAGAATAGCGATATTATGGACAATCAATTGACTTTTATATTTCAAAATATCGCAACATGATCGGTATTTGCGATATTTTGAACATATCTTCCCTTCTGACAGCGGTTCCTGCTTCTAGTGTGTGTGTGTGTGCAACAGAGTACATTTTTATAGAGAAATGGAGGCTGGACAGTATGCATTACAATATAAACATTTATATTGATTTAAATCGTGTTCTGATTTAAATCGCAAACGCGTGTTTAATTATGTGTTTTTTAATCATAATCAGGCTAATGCATTTCTACATTTTCTGTATGAACCAGCTTAGAGGTTCATACAGAAAGACAGCTTGTGTTTAAATTGAGTGTAAGGTAATTTATGCTTCTAAAGTCATGGTCAGCATTTATTGTACTGTGCTGTAAACTTTTTCTGTGCCTAGTCACATTATTTTATAGCATTAATATTGCGTTATTAAATCCGGTGGCGCTGTGTGTTAGTTTCCTGACTCCCATTATTTAAACTGCGACACTGATCATTCATCTCTAAATAAACTTTATTTTATATAGCGTTTTAAGCGAATAGGTAATTAGATTGCTCATAAACCTAATCGCTTTTTCTGCATAAACACAGCGTGATTGCTCTCTGAAAATGCTTTTCCTTAAAGCGATTCTATTGAGGGAGTAGCCCAGCTACCACTTAACACTGTACTTCCTACTTTGAATACCTGTGAGACCGGTTTAATTCGTCACAGCCAGCACTCCGGGAGTTCATATTGCTTGACTAATTTTAAAAACTAAGTTATAAATGCAAACGCTTCCTCGGTGCGCTGCTCTGGTACGCCGGGTCTTACACAGTGCCTGTCGGCAGTAAGCGTTACAATATACATACCCAACACTGCTTGTACCCATCTGTCATACAAATAAAACACCTTGAATTGAATTGAATTGAATTGAGGGAGAGAGGGGGGTAGTGGGACAGATATACTGTAGACAGACTCAAGGCAAATAAGATACTTATGGGTACACAGGCATTCACGACAGCAACATACCAAACGTTTGCACGTACTGTATAGTTAAGTGACCATGACTTTAGAAGCATAAATTACCTTACACTCAATTTAAACACAAGCTGTCTTTCTGTATGAACCTCTAAGCTGGTTTATACAGAAAATGTAGAAATGCATTAGCCTGATTATGATTAAAAAACACATAATAAACACGCGTTTGCGATTTAAATCAGAACACGATTTAAATCAATATAAATGTTTATATTGTAACGCATACTGTCCAGCCTCCATTTCTCTATAAAAATGTACTCTGTTGCACACACAAACACTAGAAGCAGGAACCGCTGTCAGAAGGGAAGATATGTTCAAAATATCGCAAATATCGATCATGTTGCGATATTTTGAAATATAAAAGTCAATTGATTGTCCATAATATCGCTTACCTATTTTTTTGAAGAAATGTTTGTTAAAAGAAAAGTCCAGCACCAGCCGGATTCAAACACACAACCTGCCAGTGGGTAGTCACGCACCTAGACCAGTAGGCTACAAGACAGCTCGCATGAACAGGGAGGAATAACAGCCCTACACAGCCCTGTCGCAGTACACAAATATACTCATACCGTTATTAAATTCTTTAGATATGCGATTCCATATTATATTCCCTATTAATCAAATTCTAAAAGTATGCTTGTTGACTCCGGTATCGAGTTAAAGACTTCGAAGCTTAAAATGTTTAGGGAGAAATGGAATACTGGTGTGTATTTTTTTCTTTAAAGTACCAAGACCAGCTATATACTGTATGTTTATGTTCCAAAATTAATATCGTTTATGGCCTTCACACGCGTTACAGTATGCTCCTATTCTTTTTATGCTCAGCTACTAAGATTTCCCTTCAGTGGTAAAATACAATATCTACAACGGGCACAATAAAGACGTTTACTGTAAGTCTTTCTACGACAGACCAACGGACCACAAGTACCCCTGTCGGTCAACCAATCATGTACCGCGGTACCCCGTGTCATCTTGCGTCATGATACGCGACACCGCAGCCAATTACCTGCGGTACGTGTCTGTTCCGCTCACTTTGAATGGCTGCATCTGTAGCCACAGTTAAAAGGTGTTGTTAGGCCCGACGCGATGTGGAGGGTTTTAATAAAAAGTTATAATGTTTTAACCTTTTCTGCTAATACACTCATTCTCGGAGTAAACAAAATCATACTTTTGATTTGATTAATTTGATTAATTTAATTTGATTAATGGTGAATATAATATGGACTCATGTATATAAAGAAATTAATAATGATACAATTATATTAATGTAGCTCAAATAATAGGCAGTGAAAACATTTGTCAGTCTGTCCACGGGGGGAAGGGGGACTGTCTTTCATTGGAAGGTTCACCTATTCTACTCTGAGAATGTAGGGGGGGGAGGAAAAGTGCCAGCGGTAATTTTTTTCACTGACAAAGTTCTGTGAACAAAAACTACAGTATGCTTAAGAGCAGTTAAACCGGTTTAATTCAAAACACTTTATTCAGTGGGGCAATTTAACAGACGCCTCAAGCCTTTGAAAGTCTTCTTTGAAAAACTAAAAGAGCAAATATTATGGACACTATATTGACATTTTTAGAATTTGATTAAATTGGAATATAATATGGAATCATGTATCTAAAGAAATTAATAACAATATAATTATATTCATATACTGTAGCTCAAATCCTGTTAAACTAGAAATTAGACACAAGAAGAGTATTATTGGACAATGTTTTGAAGCTCTGTTTGGAATTTCTCTGTAAACTGTAGAAGAGTTGAAGAACAGTTAAAGCATATCGCCTCTTTTTACATTTGTGAAAAAGAACATTCCTATATTAATGTGACACAGAAGATATAATTAATAATGTAGCGCTTATGGGGTCATATGGGTTTGCGCCCTACACCCTGCGGTACCGCTGTGTACATTCAGTACGAACATGTTGTGATATTTTGAAATATAAAAAATATCAATATAGTGTCCATAATATTTGCTATTTTAGTTTTTCAAAGAAATGTTTATTTGTTAAATGAAAACCCATGACAATAGCTAGATTTAAACACCCAACCTCAAGCCAGAGCTTCAGTCACTTAAGCCATCACACCACAAAGAGTTTGTGCTACCTTAGATTAATATAATTATATCGTTAATTTCTTTAGATATGCGATTCCATATTATATTCCCTATTAATCAAATTCTAAAAGTATGCTTTTGTTTACTCTGATAATGAGCTTATTCACAGAAAAGCTTAAAACTGTCACTTTTCTCACAAAGTATATTGTAACGCAACGGGGATTCAGGCGGGCGCCCTTGCCGCATTAGGTCGGCCCTCCACCGTCGGGGGCTTGAACCCGGGACTCCCGTGTCACTCAACAGGGACCCAGTCTGGTGAACCAAAAAGAGATCTCTCTACAGCCTAGTAGCTGCAGTCCTGCTATCACAGGGAAGGGTGGCGACATCACCGCTCTGGTAAGCCGGCTCTTACACACCCTGATGGCTGTATGCGTTACAATATAACCGTAATATGGTCAGAAGGAGCACGGAAAAACATTTCCGAATAACAACATGTAAGACTTTGATGCTTAAAATGTTAAGGGATAAAGTGGGATACTGGTGTGTATTTTTTCTTTTAACTACCAATACCAGCCATATACAGTTTACATAATAAGTTTATGTTCCTAAATTAATATCGTTTATGAGCATGTGAAAGGCATGGTGAATCGGAGATTCTCAAGACTTACTTTGTATGATTGGAAATGAATACAGGATCAGATCAACGAAATGCTGTGCTGTTATTTTTTGTCAATGAAAAAATAATGTCTTTTAGTTTACAAACAGTTACAAAGAGAGTAGACCATGGTTTTACTTTGAGCTTACAGCCTGTCCAAGGTCATTCATTATTAATACTATTAGTTATATCTTCCGTAAAGACTTTGATGCATAAAATATTTCTGCATAATTGTAAATATTTATGACAAAGGTTATAGGTTGTGTACTTTTGTCCAACTTAGCTATCTTGCTTTTATAAAAAATACTGACTTTTTAATGTTTAATGATTAACTTGCTGTAATACACAGTTGACAATTATTAAAAGTCTGAAGAGTATACAACTTAAATTCTTAATTGGAAAAAGATTGTCTTTCAGGAGTGACTGGGATTTCAAAGCATGCATTTTCTGTCAACAGCTCAAATGCTGTACATGAGAGGTTTAGCTTCATTAGCTCCACCTGGTGATTCCTGATACTATTATAATAATTGCAGTACTATACCATTTAACGTGATATGACCCATTATGATGCGTTGTGAGGTGACACGCCAACCGCGTTTTACCGCAACATACCCCGCTCGTTTTGAATGACTGCATCTGTAAAATAGCCAGAGCCTATCAACACTCAGACCAAGGCCTATGTATCCAGATGCTAATAAACCTATGAGTATGTCTTTGTACTATGTGAGGAAACTGGAGCACCTGGAGGAAACATTTGAAGTCCATGTAGATAGCATGATAAGGTCTGTAATGGAGCCCAGGGCGTCAGCTGTAAGAGGCAGCAATACTAACCACCACTGTATCACTATTCTCTTTCAGTTCTTCAAATTACATTAAAATGTTGTTTTAAAGTGAATGCTGAACTGTCTATTCCATTGAAGATCTTTCCTCCATCATTCTTGGAGAGAAGGGGGAACAGAAATGATTGGTATTAAGAAGAAGGAGAAGGACATATTTGCTCCCAAAGAGAAGCCTTAAGAGTTTCCCATAAAGTTCCATAAGAAATGTCTGGGGTGGTGTTTGTGTCTAAAAGTATTTCTATCTGGGAAATAATAAATTAGATAAAATCCAGGTCAGAGAGCAACAACAGGATGATTCTCCAAAGGTGGAGATGTAGGATCTTCAACTGATAGATTTAGTTCTGTAATAGGGGAGTTTTACTATTTGCAACTGAAAATGAAATTACTGTTTGAGCATTAAACTATTGTGTGAGATAGACATTGTTGAAAGAGAGAAAGGAGGACATTTGAAAATGCCATGAAAGAGTGTAAGAAAACTCCAGGCATCAGAGATAGTGTAAAAATAAAGAAATGATGTAAAGTTTAATGCAGTCTTATTGACAGGAATACACCTAGAGGAGCAACAGTTTAATGTAGAGTTTAGAACAAAGTTAGTCTCCCCTAAGCATCAAGTGATGAGAATCCAAGAAAAAAGTTAATTAGGCTCCTGTCATCCCTATTAGGGTAATAGACATTTGTTAAGATTACTGGAACATTGATCAATTTACCTGTATTACATACCTTACTTTATGATTTTAGACAACCTGAGATACAATGAAAGGTATAGCCTTGTGCAAAACATCCCATGGGCCTCTGCAGTTTCGTATCCTCTCCTAGCAGTTTAGCAGTGAATCCAACACGAGCACGTTGTGCAGCACTGGGAACTGAATCTGTCAGCCAGAGTCCACAGACGCACAAGAAGAAACTACAGATTACGTTGCTTGCAGATATTAACACCATAAACAAAGGTAAACAAAACAGTTTTGATACATGTACACATTGTAAACAAGAAAGAAATACCTGACATCTTATTTTAAATTGAGTTAAGAATGTGCTTAAAATATATTACTTAACTGACTATACAGTAGGTGGTGATTTAATTAGGTCATTGAAGATTTATTATTGTCATTGTTCCCAGATTTGGAGGTGGCTGAAGATGTCCTTACCTTAATCATGCTTCTACTTTACCAGCTTTGAAGATTAGTCAAAAGACATTTAGAGCATCTGCAGTTTTATGTACAGATGAGACTAAGATGAACCTTTCCCAAAGTAATGGAAAGGTAAAATGTTAACAAGGATATGCAGAACCTCCAAAGAACATTACCTCCTCTGTGAAGCAATGATGGCATTATGCTTTGCAGTTTTAATTGTCTGAAATCAACCAAATAGAGACAAAGCAAATATATACAAAATTATCATTATTCCTCTTAGATGATTGCAGTGCACTATGTTCAAGTCCAACATATACAGTAACAGTACTTTAACAGTACTTTTGGTACTTTTTTTCTTCTTTTAAACACTGCCTAATTTCAATGTTATTTTACATAAATACAGTATTTGCTTGATACATAAATTCTGCATTCAATACAGATGTATATATGTGTAGTGGTTTGATGGGTTTACTGAGACAATTATTAATTGTAGCAGTAATCAAGAGATTGTTCGTTGGGGCTTTTAGAAAATCAATCGTCAGAACAACTAACAACGCACACACACGGGTTCAATACACGAGATACATTTATTAATATAAACTGTGCACCAAACATATACTAGTCTGCCTGGATACGAGCGGCAGACCTTACTGTGAGGGTTATGAATATACAAGGTATATAATCTCGAAGAGATGCAAACACAAAGAGATACACAACAGAGAATATATGTCAATATATATCGTTCGGTTACCAAATCGCTAATCAGTGTTATTACCCACTGTTACTCTAAACTCCGAAGTAAATACATTACTCATGAATTAAATTGATAACAACTTGTGTTGAGGTACAATTGAATTCTCGAGACGCAATATAGAACATGGGGTTTACTTATCCACTGTGTTTGGATTTGGAATTTCCCAGCACGAACACCAAACCAGCTGACAGGCTCTGTTGCAGCCTCTGTTCCAGCGGTTGTCCAACGAGTCCTCACAAGTCACTCTTTTGCCTGGGAAGAAGCTGGTTCGTTCTCCGTCCAGCGCTGCTTCTGAATAAGCTATTCAGGTTGTCGACGAGGGTCCAACTGTAGGCTGCCGTTGATCAAGCGGAGCATTCACGTTGGTAGAATTCTGAGTGCGTACGGAATCCTCGCCCTCGCTCTTAGAACAAAGTCCAAGTCCTTTTGCAGACAACAGCAGTTGTCACGTGATTGTCTCTGAGGATGCGTGAAAATGGCCAAGGAGAGCTTAGAACTGAGCTTGCGCTCCCTTTTTGATCAAGACCCAGATGTGTGCTGATTGGTTGAGAGTTTGGCGGGCATTGGAGACCCACGTGGTATTACCACGCCCTGCCAGTCCCTGATTGGTTGGTCAAGGTGAGATATAAGTCACTTCCTCTTGACACTTAGGAATGCAGTCCAGATGTCCATTCGGCACTCCCTAGACTGATAGGCGCCAATGGATGACCATTGATCATGATAGCCAGGCTTAGCTAATTGCATCCCCATCTGGGAGTTTGTTTCTTATCAAAAGAAAACATCTTAAATCAGCTTGCATGAATTTTTTCTCTGTGGCTGCACCACAGAGATGGAGGGTGAGATGGGGCCTCTTGAGTGAGAGGAGCATACCAACGCTTAATTCTGTCTTATTAACAAGCATTGCCGCTACATATGTTACAAAAGAGTTTGGAGTGGGAAATAAAATGAGTATATTAGTATGCTCATTTTATTGATTCTATATTTTTTTATAGTCAGGATAGAAGTTAATACCATTGCCATAACTCTTTACAAATATTAATAACTGTAGCAAAGCTGAGATTGTAAGCACAGGTAAGTCATCAAAGGGCGGAGTTATTTTTATCAGGAGAGACACATTCTTTGGATTCTCACAGGAAAATCAAGGAATTCGCTGCACCATGTGAGGAACCCAAAGAAGGCTCCACAGCCAAAACATTGTGTTTCCTTTCTTCTCTTTTCAACAGAGAATAAACCTTTACTTGTTCCTTTGCAGCCTACAGATGCTGATGCAGCTATGTACTTGAACTACTTCTTACTTTAAGTAATCCTAGTAAAACATTAATAAAACATAAATGATTTTTTTTTTTTGCCGCACAGTAGTTAACATTGCTGCTCATAGAGCTGGGGCCCTGGATTTACATCCTTGGGTGATGTCTACATGGAATTTGTACATCCTCTGCACGTTTGTTTAGGTTTCCACTAGGTACTTACTGTATTGGATAAAAAGTGACTAGAAATGAATGGTTTAGAATACAATGGTATGTGAGTGTAAGTGTTTGGCTATCTCATGTTTCCCCAGCTGAGTCTTTGACTTCAGGTGCCCACCCTGATCTTCCTGGCCTCTATCAGTCAGGACTCCACCTTCACTCATTATTGTGAGAGTTTTTCTTGCTGCTGGCTGGTAAGAGCAGTTCTTTTAAGCATTGCAAAACTATGCTATTTCTGCTTTTCTGTGTGTTTAATGTCTGTACTCCAAAATTTAATCTTTCACTGTAGTGATACCTTTCACAACAATTTATAACATTTAAGTCTCTGTATTTGAGATTAACAGACCAAAATAATCTCAAACCATCAAAGGTATTTTGTACCAAGTATATCAATACAATAAGCTAATAAGAAAATTGGTCATTTGTACTTATAAAAAGAAAATCTTGTGATAGGAGTTCTATTTGTGATGTTTATAACACTATGACAACAGTGGTGTAGATAATGAAATTTGTTGTTACTTGATCTGCCTTAAGGCACTCACGCGTATATGCAAGTATATGTACACATAAAGTCTGCATCAGGAGACGTACAGAGTATAGATTAACAATCTGTTTCACAATACTATTCACTGTGTAATTTAAAATCTTATGGACTTTATCATCTCAGACACAATATTTAGGCTACCAAGAGAGACTATAGGGTTTCTATCCATTTCCACTTCTGCTTTTCCTGGTCAGGATTGCGGTGAGGCAAGTGCAAGCCAATCATACATGGGGACAATTTGGAGGCCACAGTAAGGGCCAAGAGGGGAAATTTGGCCTGGACACTGGAATGACCCCCTACTCTTCTCGAGAAATGCACAGGGATCTTTAATGACCACTGAGAGTCAGGACCATGGTTGAAGGTCTCATCAGAAAGACTATACTGGGGCATTAGGACCCACACAGACTGCAGGGTGGGTGCCCCCCACTGGTCCCACTAACACCTTGTCCAGCAGCAAACGTAGTTTCCAAGGAGGTTTCCCATCCAGGTTGGCCAGGGTCAACCCTGCTTAGCTTCAGTGGGTAGCCAGTTGAGAGCTGCAGGGTGATATAAATGCTGGCCCATTTCCTTCCATTTTATCCAATACAGTGATGTTGCAGAGCAAGAGCCTATCCAAGCAAGCAATGGGCATAAGATGGTACACCAGTGCATTACAGGGCACACACAAACACAAAAACAAACTTATACAGTACCAAGGCCAGTTTTCTCAGAAGTCACTTAATCTAACAGTAAGTTTTTGCATTGTGAAAGGAAACCTATGCAAACACAGAGCAAGGTCTAGAATTAAACTCAGGGCCCCAGTGCTTCAAGGCAGTAATGCCGATCACTGGGTTGCCTGATATGCATGTTACTAAGTTTAAATATTATGTTTTCATTTCAGGTAACTTTTATTAATTAAAATAAAAAGGGCTATTATTGACTTTTGAGAAGTGTTAGAGATATGCAGATCCATACATACAATAGTTTGCATGAGTTAACTTTTGGTACATCCATTCTAAAATCCCTACTCTACAAGTTATTACCTATAGGAGTTGTTTAAGGAGACATACCCTTGACATTCAAATGACTTATTCGGTTTTGTTGTCATCTAAGAATTTTATATTAGGTAGAAAAATGTACTCTTCAGCAAGACAATGACCTCTACTAGAGCACGGTCACATTGAAGTTAACTTGCAAAAGGAAAATTCTATAGAAATTCATGGTAAGACTTGGTAATTCCATCAGCTATGCCCAAAAAACTGTAGAACTTTTGCCAGGAGAAAAGGATCAAATTAATTCACATCAGTTTGCTGTAGTTGCTGGTAAGGTGTACTGCAGCATGATGATTGGTCAAAACCCAACCACAAATCTCAGTGCACTGCTAAAGATGTTATTATAGAAGCAGTGAATAGCAAGATCAGAAATTCTAAGGGGGATCTTTCATCCACATGCATAGTTACAGTATATGCTGTACACTATGGTAATTGGCTATGTCGGATAAAACGGAATGTCAGATAAATGAAAGTCAGATAAACGCGACTCTATTGTACTGAATAATGGGTATGAAACCTTTTGCTTATCTCTAAACTTCAATTTGTATATCTTCTTACAGTTTTTGCTGACATTCAGCATCCTTCACATTTAATAATGATAAATCAGATCATTACAGCTCTGGATAAAAATAAATACTGTTTCTGCTGCTTGAAATGAAAGTAGCCAAATATTTTCTGAACTGATGTTGATACAATAATATAATGCTAAAATTGTAAAATTTTATAAGCCCCCATTTTTCATACAAAATGTTAACAGGATCACCTCCTAACAATGTTATATCCAGAATATTTAGGAAAGGTTTCCATGTGTACAAGTGCACATGAACACATAATTGCAGAGCACAAATTGATTTTCTATCCTTTACTCTTAGGAAGAAGAATCATGGAAATAATACAAGGTACCAAAGAAATCACCAAGGCTGAAGATGTACGAAATGACAAAAAAATGCTAATGAAACCTTATGCTAATTGGGAAGAGTTTTTGATGCCAGCTCCAATTTCCATAGCCATTTTAGGATAATTAGTCTTTATCTCTTCTAATACAGACTTTTCTATCAATAAAAATCCCCCAAAAGATGGCTTTAAATTCATTCGTTACCCAGAGTCCTTCCGCGCCTGTCTCATGCAAGTGTGCAATGCTGGATGGGGTGCGTTCAACGAGGCCCATAAGAACATGGACCAGATTCGTCTCCACTCTGCCAATGTGCCAGAGTATGTAAAATTAGCAGTCAAGTTGATTGTCCGAGATGACGACAAGCTCATCAAGCTCATGCTCCCTGACCAGCTAGAAAACATCAGCTCCATAGCAGAGGAGTGTAAAATCCTGTCAGAGCTCGCAGAGAAAAAATTCACCTTTGTCATTGATCTGATTCAAGAGCTGATGGAGGCCTGTTTGAATGCTAAGGCAGCCTATAGTGAAGAATTGGAAGAACTGAAGCAGAAAATAGAGGAATCCAAGTTGAGGAAACAAACAGCAGAAGAAGGAAAACGTAGAGCAAATAAGACATTTGAAAACATGCAAAAGCAGTTGGATGAAGCTCAACAAGAATATAAAAAAGCCATGGATTCTCTGCCCAGTGGTTGGGATATTGTTGGCATGAACTTTGTGGAGGGCCTCACTAATTTAGTTAATATCTGTTATAGTGCTTGTACTGCAAGTGTAACTAAGCTTGGAAGAAAAACAAGTAAGGAGCAAAATCCCATTGCGTTAGGCAATGTTTATGCCAAATCACAGGTTCTCTTGAGTCTCCTAGAACTAGTTAAGTCTTTTTTTCATGAAGACAAAATACATTGGGGCTGACGAAGGGACTGGATGCGATGGATGCGATGGGAAAAGTAAAGGAACAATGGGAGAAGATGATATTCTTTTTCCACATGCTCTCCAACATAATCAAAACCAACCTAAACAAACATTTAAAGGATGTTGTCCAAACTGCAGAAAAAGCAGGTTCTTCCAAGCTTGGCTATTCAGCAAAATCATTCCTGAGAGATCTGCTGTATAACCAATCTTTCCAAGCATCTAATATTGCCAGTTTGGTGAACATGTACCAACTTGTACCATGGCCTTAGACCCCAGCAAATCTGACTTTGATACAGAACGGAAAAAGTTACAGATTGGCTGTGAAGAAGCAGAAGCAGGAATAAAAACAATTGTACTGAAAAATAAAATAGAATTTGAAAGGAATAAAAAATCAAGAACAGAGAAGATTGAAAAAGCACTCAATGGAGCATTGCCCCCAGCCTCTGAGGAAGAGATAAAAGAAGTTAGACAATGTGTTGAAGTGGGAATGAAGATGTCAACTCAAGAAGAAGAAGATGAGGGACAGTATTGTTAGCTCTTACATTTTTCTGCTGAAAATGCAAAGAAATAAATGTACGAGTCCTACAAAATATGCTTCTTTGTCATACAGGCTTATACTATAACATGATAGACGTGATACTGGAAAACATTGCTTAATAGAAAACTGCAGGATTTGTTCAATGGGAATAAACGGGCTCGGGGTAGTTAGTTTGGATTCACGGAAACTAATATTTTTTTTTCTGCAATAATACAATATACACATTTCTGTAGTAATATTATTAGTTTGATTATAGTATTACGAATTAATTGGAGTGGAATATATTTTTCTATTTTTATTGCTTATTGCTTTAGGTACATATGTGTTTCCTGCAGGTATTGTGATGATACTTTTATAATGGACAGCCTCAGAGTAGATCTTGTCTACAACAGAATTGTTCTACAACAATATGATAAATGTGTTTGCTTAGTCGTGATTTGTTTCTAAATCTTTGAAATTTCATTTGCTGCTTCTACGGTTTGCTTCCTCCATATTTGAAAATATGACCATTTCAATATTTAAACAGGAATCTAGGTCACAGATATAAAATTAATAAAGAGCAGTGGTCCTAGTAGAGATCCCTGTGGTACTTGATTACATCGCGTCAAACTAACACATCCTTATCTGTATCATCTGTTTTCTGTTTAATAATTAATTCTCACTTGTTTCCCTGAATCCCTACCAGATTTGAGAATTAATTTGAGAATTAACCTGTTCTTTTTATATACATTTGTAGCGGCAATGCTTATTAATAAGACAGAATTAAGTGTTGCTGTGCTTCCTAAATGAGGCCCCATCTCTCTTTCTCATCTCTGTGGTGCAGCCACAGAGAAGCTATTCATGCAGTTCTGATTTAGATTTATCTTTGAGATAAGAAGCAGCTTCCAAATGGGGATGTGCCCAGCCATGCTTGGCTATCACGATCAATGGCCATTCCTGGCGCTTATCTGTCTGAAAGATTCTTGGGAACATCTGGATTGCGGTCCTAGATGTCAGAGGTCATTGTGACTCATCTCTCACTTTGACCAACCAATCAGGAACCTGCAGGGCGTGGTAACCCCATGTGGGTCAGAAATGGCCACTAAACTTTCGACCAATCACCACCTGTCTTGGTCCTGGTTTAAAAGACACTGCACAGCTCAGAAACTTTGCTTCTCCGGCCACTTTTCACACCCTCAGAGACAATCACGTGACAGTGAGTGTTGTCTGGGACTGGAACCTTGTTTCAGCAAAGTGTCGGCCCAAGGAATGCCCGTACAGAAATTGCTAGCCGACACCAATGAGGACGCTTCGCTTGATCACCAGAGTATACGTTTGGACTCTTGTCGACAACTTGAATACGTTTTTATTCAGCAACAGCGCTACGCCAGAAGCAAACCGAGTTTCTTCCCTCTAAAAAGTGACTTGCTCGGACCCGTGGTCACGCTCTGTGCATAGAGACTTTCTACTAATCAGCCAGACTACTAGTAGGTTCCTGAGAGAGACACTGTCGGCATGTCGCCACAGCAGAAATCTCTCCTCCTAATTCTCTCCTAAAAAGCCAGAGGACGCCGGGACGATGCCTATTGGCTATTGGACACAGCCGCTAGCTGGTCTTGGTATCCGTACCAGGAAATACGAATCTACATCTGGAAAAGTAAACCCAATGTTCTACATTGCATCTCTAGAATTCAACTGTTACCTCAACACAAGTTGATATCAATCCAATTCATATGAGTAATGTATTTACTTTTGAGTAGCTAATGTAGACTGATTAACGGTAGTATAGCCGAATGGTATACTGAAGCATATTCTTTGTTTGTATCTCTTTGTGTTTTGCATCTCTTCGAGATTATATACCTTGCATTTTGATAACCCTCACAGTAAGATCTGCCACCTGTATCCAGGCAGACTGTTATATGTTTTATGCACAATTTATGTATTAATAAATGTATCTCGTTTATTGAATCTATGTGTATGCGTCGCTGATTGATTGATTATCTAAAAGCCATAACGAACCACCTGGTGATTGCTGCTACAATTAATAAATTGCCCCAATAAATTCACAAAACCCCTACAGAAGGTAAAAGGGGATGCTCGATGTGAGTGAAAGTGGGAAGTAGATAATGTGTACGCTTTTGATGTTTTTATTGTTTGTGAACATACACACACAACACTCAAACATAAACACACCTCATAATAAAAGAGCAAATCACTTAGTAGGAGGATTTAAAGGACATTGGGAGCCGAGAATAGCTCTGACTGGAGCCTAGTGCGTAAGTCCACCCTGGGGCAAAAGCATCAATGCTGGCGTTCTGGGGATGGTAAGTTACTTATCTGGGAGGAGAGTTGCACGTGTTCTCGTTCCTTACTTGTGAACAGTGCAAGGTACAGTAAGTCCTCTCTAAAGACTCTGAGAGGCATTTAGATCTGGAGGTAACAGACGCCCCTAGTTGCATGAGTGCAGCAATGCACAGTTTTTTTCCAAGTGTAAAGCAATTGTCTATGAGCTGTTACCTCACATGACACAGTAAGAAACTGTACATGTGTGCTAACTGGCTGTCTGATGAAGCAGTGGAGGTGTCTGATTATATATCAGACAAATGCAAGTTAAAGAATGTGAGGAAAAGCTTTAAAAAGCACAGACTGTCAGATGGTGTTTGGGCTGAACAGTGGTGTAAGGATAAACAGACAGATATTGGAATAAGTGATATTGTGTTTATAAAAGTTACACTGTTAAAGGAGATACATGGAGAGGTGAAACAAAATACAGAGCATTTACGCTAAAACCAAAACTATAATGTTCATGAGGTGTAACACATAATCTAATAATTTAAGGGTGTAGTACAAAAAATATTCAAGATGTGTATGTGTGTTTTATGAATTTGTGTGCCAACATGTGTGTGTGTGTAAAAGACCTCAGTGCGTAACTGTGAGTTTTGGTACAGTAAATGACGCTGCGAGTGTGTTTAGCCAGCCAGACTGGCTATAGAGTTAACAAAAGAAACTTGACTAAAGCAAATCAAAATCAACTTAAGTGACTAGAAAACATAAGAGCGTCTAAAACATAAGTACAAATACCAGCACAGTACAGGTGGACCTAAATGAGTTATCTAAATATAGTATTTGTATAAAATTAATTTTTAAAAAAGTTGAAATATATTAAGACAGTACAGTCCTGCAGTTGTTAGCATTTGTGCTTTGTACTACTTAGGCTTAGGTTCAATTAAAGGGGTGATTCCTCATTGGTAATTAAGCAGATTTAGTTGAGTGGCTTGAAACCAGATATCGCTAAAATGCTGTAGATTCAGAATCATGACTGGTGGATAACACCACTGTGAAATTTGCAGAACTGGCTAAACTCTGCTGACAGATTGAGAGAAATAAGGTGGCTAAGGTGCAGAAATAGGCAGGGTGACCAGGGGAGATCTCTGGTTTGCAATTATTGTAAAAAAAATACAGGTCATTTTAAGAGAATCTGTAGACAGTGCATGCAGGATGAAGAAAGCAGGGATTTGCCCTGTGGTTCATTTGACAGGGAAGAACAGGAAAAAAATCATCTCCCAGCTAAGAGATTTGTCTGATGAGGATAAACGGTCTTTTGAGAGAGCTCCCTTGTAGCTTCCCTTAGTCTATCCCAGTCAATTGGGCAAAATGAGTTAAAGCTAAAATGTATTATTAATAGGGTGTCTGTTTCTCTGTTATGGGATACTAGAGCGCAATTGTCATGCTTCTCTCATTTCACTGCTCAAAGGTGTGGTGTAGAGTATATGGGGAGACAGCAGGAGGCCACAGGAGTAGGGGGGCAGCGAGCTGTGCTCTCTAAATACAAGGTCGTTACATTGATTTAGGAGGAGACGTGCACTTTATCACTCAAATGTGGGTGGGTTCCACTGGGATGCCCTGCAGCATTTACAGGGAATTACTTTATACAGAACAGTGTATCACGTGGCTTTGAGACAGCACTTACATGACCTACCTCAACTGACCTCTGTGATCATTCAGTATGTCGATGATATTCTGATTGCTTCCCATGATGAGGAAACCCACAAGTCTGAGCTGCATCAGGTTTTGGAGATTCTAGCTAAAAAGGGACAAAAAGTTAGTTACGATAAGGTCCAACTGTGTTTAGGATTGTGTAATTTTAACAAGGCCTGGATGGACTCTTTTTACAGAGTGAGCACACCTCATAACAGATCTGCTTAAGGGGGGAGTGCAGTCCAAGAACAAGATTGCCTTGGATACCGCAGCAAAAGCTGCCCGTAATAATTTGAAACAAGCTCTTTTACAGGTGCTAGGACTGGAGTTTCCTCAGATGGATCAACCATTCCTTTGTATGTAAGTGTGGAAAATGGGTTCTGGGCAGCTGTGCTGACGCAGGAGCATGGAGGTAGGCACCTCCCGGTGGGATACTATTCAGGACGATTAGATGCTGTTGCCAAAGGGTGGGGTGGCCTTGAAGATTTAATGAAGATTTAATACTGTTTACCGATGGGTCCTTTCTGGTGCATGAGGGAGGCGGGCAGCCCTGGGAGTGCAGGAGTCTCTTGAGACCTCTGTTGGTAGAAAAGGGACAGTTACAGGACATTCAGGCTGAGGCCTCCAGAACAGAGAAATGCAAATGGTTAGAAACGAATGTGGGGCTGCATGATAATTATGTCAACTACAGCTCAGGTGTGGGTGCTACAGCTCAAACGTCCTGCTCCTGAGGGACCTTTCATGCACTGGGAAATTGACAATTGTAGCTTGCCAGTATGTAAAGGGAAAACTGGACTCTTAAAGATTGAGGCCACTGCCTCTTTAACTGCCCAGCCGCTTGGATTCTGATCAAGGGACATACTTAACAGGGAAGGTGTGTCAGGCTGTGGCTGCGTTGTTAGGGGTGAGATGGGACCTTCATTGCCCCCATCACCCTCAGTCTGCAGGAACGGTAAAACGAATGAACAGAACTCTGAAAGACTGACAAGATGTTATCTAATGACTGAAGGAACACTGTGGGTAGATGCTCTGCCTATGGTCCTGTGTAGCCTGCTGGCTGAATCAAACAGAACTGTGGGACTGAGCCCATTTGAGATCATCATGGGCCGACCAATGAAACTCCCTGGAGGGCCTAATTTGGCTAATAGATTGTTGAGTTTGCTATCTAATTCTCTATTGCAGTATTGTAGGTTCTTAACTAAAGTGGTGCACGGGGCTGGTGAACAGGTGCTGGATGCTTGGGGACTTCCAGTTGTAGTGGTTTGATGGGTTTACTGAGACAATTATTGTTAGGAATCCCTGATGGGAAGATACACGGATCCTGTGCAGACGCAGGCACGGGTGATAGATGAGGCAGGCGAACAAACCAAAACGAGAGGCAAGGTCGGAGTCAAAAGGCAAAAGGCAAGTCGTAATCCAGGAAGTTCTCCGGTAGCAGACAGTCTGAGGCGAGAGGCGAGGTGCAAAGTCAGAAGGGGAATCCAAAATCCAGAATAAACGTGGTACGGGGAAAAACGCCAGGTAGAGCTCTCAAGGAGTGGACTCAATACCGAGCAGTGGGAAACAGGTGAAGAGGGTATAAATAGCAGTGCGTACCGCACCGTGAGTGTGCGCAGGTGGTTTAACTCGTGCGGCGGCGTTTGTTAATAATCACCCGCTGCTGGGGCTGATTAGCTCGCTTATGATTTGATCTTGACTGCCTGGTGGTCGTGACAATTATTAATTGTAGCAGTAATCACGAGATTGTTCGTTGGGGCATTTAGAAAATCAATCGTCAGAACAACTAACAACGTACACACACGGGTTCAATACACGAGATACATTTATTAATATAAATTGTGCACCAAACATATACTAGTCTGCCTGGATACGAGCGGCAGACCTTACTGTGAGGGTTATCAATATACAAGGTATATAATCTCGAAGAGATGCAAACACAAAGAGATACATAACAGAGAATATATGTCAATATATATCGTTCGGTTACCAAATCGCTAATCAGTGTTATTACCCACTGTTACTCTAAACTCGGAAGTAAATACATTACTCATGAATTAAATTGATAACAACTTGTGTTGAGGTACAATTGAATTCTCGAGACGCAATGTAGAACATGGGGTTTACTTATCCACTGTGTATGGATTTGGAATTTCCCGGCACGAACACCAAACCAGCTGACAGGCTCTGTTGCAGCCTCTCTTCCAGCGGTTGTCCGATGGGCGTTGTGTCGGTGTCCTCTGGCTACCGGCCAACCAGTCGAGGTGCAGCTCGGAGTAGGACAGGCGGAGGAATCTGACTGCGGCGCGCAGGGCAGTCGTTGCTCCGAGGGGATCTACCAGCAGTCCGGCTGGCTAGTAGAAAGTCTCTATGCACAGAGTGTGACCGCGAGTCCTCACAAGTCACTCTTTTGCTTGGGAAGAAGCTGGTTCGTTCCTGGTCCAGCGCTGCTTCTGAATAAGCTATTCAGGTTGACGACGAGGGTCCAACTGTAGGCTGCCGTTGATCAAGCGGAGCATTCACGTTGGTAGAATTCTGAGTACGTACGGGATCCTCGGCCTCGCGCTTAGAACAAAGTCCAAGTCCTTTTGCAGACAACATCAGTTGTCACGTGATTGTCTCTGAGGATGCACGAAAATGGCCAAGGAGAGCCCCGATCTGAGCTTGCGGTCCCTTTTTGACCAAGACACAGATGTGTGCTGATTGGTTGAGAGTTTGGCGGGCATTGGAGACCCACGTGGTATTACCACGCCCTGCCAGTCCCTGATTGGTTGGTCAAGATGAGATATAAGTCACTTACTCTTGACACTTAGGAATGCAGTCCAGATGTCCATTCGGCACTCCCTAGACTGATAGGCGCCAATGGATGACCATTGATCATGATAGCCGGGCTTAGCTAAGTGCATCCGCGTCTGGGAGCTTGTTCCTTATCAAAAGAAAACATCTTAAATCAGCCTGCATGAATACTTTCTCTGTGGCTGCACCACAGAGATGGAGGGTGAGATGGGGCCTCCTTTAGGACAGCATACCAACGCTTAATTCTGTCTTATTAACAAGCATTGCCGCTACACAGTAGAGGGAAGACATGACCTGATACCTGACGAGTGGGTGTGAGTGAAAAAGATGCCCTGACTGACATTGCAACCCAGCTGAGAGGGACCATACCAAGTGCTACAGACTACCAACTCTGCCATCCGAATGACTGGGCAAGATCGCTGGATCCATGCATTGCACTGTCACCGAGCCACTGCACCAGAGACTGAGTGAACAGAAATAATGCTGTTGCTATTCTTTCTGTGTCTTACGGGCTTCCTAAGAGCGGCCAACAGTGTGCTTGTTAGGCCTGAGGAACATCACTCTGATATTGGGGAATATGGCATCAACACATTCTTGGCATTGTCATATCTATCAGCCACAAATTATAATCAAAGTTAATGTTGGGTCTGTATTGCTATACCGAGATCCTGATGATTGATCTCAACATGGCTGAGGTCTGTGTTTGGGTTCTGGGGTGGAACTTTGTTACAGTATCTATTTGTAGGGTTAGTATTGCTTATACAGTATGTGCAATTGTAATCGTCACTTGCGGTAAGACTTTAATCACGTCTTGCTGTAATCGTGTAACTCACAAAGTCATGGTAATGCATGCCTGTACTCCTAAAAAGGCGAAGTCTGCCTCATGTTGTTTGTGTAGTACTGAAGGGGGGGAATGAAGAAAGATAGGAAATGTGAAAAAATTGTTTGCTTGTTTCTTTATGCACGAAGACTTCTTTTGGTACAAAACGTTCCATGCTTAAGCTCTTTTGAGTTATGGCAGGGATGGGAGTTAACTGATAAGAGATTCCAGGTATGAGATAGAGACTCCCTAACTATGGGAAGATAAGACTGGCCATTCAAAGTGTTCAAGATCTAGAGAATGTCCAAACACAGGTGACCTTCCCCCATTACCACTGTAACAATTTGCCTCAGAAATGGATGAAGTTTGCTATACAGATGCAGCCATTCAAAATGCGCGGTAAAAACCCGCGGTACAGTAACCTACCCACAAGCCACCGCAGGGCACCGGAGGGCACCGCGGTAAGTGATTGGCTGGCCAAAATGACCGACAGGGGCACTCGTGGTGCATTGGTTGGTAGTGCAAAGATTTAATCATTTAATGTCTTTACTGTGCACATTTTAATCCGCTTAGTTTTGAATATTTATATGGATTTTACCACTAAAGGGAAATTTTAGTAGCTGAGCATAAAAAGAAGAGGAGCATAACGCATCTGAAGGTCATAAACGATATTAATTTAGGAACATAAACATTACTGTATGTATGTAAACTGTACTGTGTATGGCTGGTCTTAGTAGTTTAAAGAAAAAATACACACCAGTCTTCCATTTCTCCCTAAACATTTTAAGCATGAAAGTTTTATGAAACGGTACCCAAATATGCGATTGCTGTATAGAATGAATTTTAATTAAAAAAAAATATTTAACACGAACATTAAGCTGTTTACATCTTCCGCCTGAGAACAGTCACCCGTTGCTACCCAACGCAGAAACACAGCCACTAAAGAAATAAATTATTATTTTGTTTATTTCTTTTGCACATTTATTTGAACATTTCCATCGATTGTACAAGCACTTGGAAACTGTCCAATCCCTAGTTCATCAGGCATTTTCTTTTACGCTGCGGGCATTCTCCTGGTCTGGGTCTTCTAGGATATAATGGCAGCGAACTCTTGTTTTTATGTCCACTATAGCAGACAATCTCCTTTGCTTTTAACCGAGCGTTTAATAATTTCCTTAAATGAAAATGATTTACTTTATTTCCCTCACGGGATCAATAAAAGTATCTATCATCTGTCTAAACTATGGGACAGAATTCTGGGGTCTCCCCATACCAGAGATTATGGTAGGGCTTCAGAATGGTGATTGGCTGACACCATCTGACACCCCTCTGATTGGAGAAAAAAGACGTGCTGGTTTGCTATATATACAGTACTGTACTTGGAAGAGAATTTCTTTCTGTTCGAAACGTGTATTTTAAAAGTTTAAGACGTAAAAACCTTACAGCGTACACAGATTTCGTCATCTTTGTCTTATGTATAATAATGTTCACCACTCTGTCTAGCAAATAAATAATAAACTTTATTTTATATAGCGTTTTAAATGAATAAGTAATTCGATTGCTCATAAAACTAATCACTTGCTTTTTCTTTTTATTTAGGCTCAGATTTCAACTATAGATCGTATTATTAATAACCATAATAACAACCAACCAACAAAAACAACCATATAAACATAATACCAACCAAAAACATAGATAACAACCACAATACAAAATCAAATAATCAAACCATTTTACTCTCGCAAAGTCCTCCAATTATCATAATCCCTTATGCAAAACCAAACCTTCCTCCCATCCCAGTTTATCCTGTTTATCATAAACAAAATCCACCTCAATTTTCAACATAAAGCATTACACAAAATCAATACCTCAACACTCCATACTCAACAACGATAATTCACAAACAGCCAGAACATGTAACTACACATTCCCAAACAGACCTAATTTCCATAACCCCGCCCCTTATGTAAAACCAACATCCCTCCCCTGTTCTCTCTCTCCCCTGGCGGTTGTAATTGTTTTTATTTTCAAATAAATTTTAGCAAAGTCATGTATTTTAAAAATCTTAAGATTTTTATATTTATGTCTTTATTTAGTGGTTTCATTAGTGACAAAGGCTAAACTTTCTTGGAAAAATGTCTATGTAAACCATGTTTGCTATTAATTCATTCAGGGCTAAAATATGTTCATTGTCTTCTAATGAAAGAAGGGTTCCTTTCGCCGTAGTCGGGTTGAAATTAGAAGCTTGCCACGCCCGGACTGTTACACCAACGCATTAGCATGTTAAAGCGATTTCATTGAGGAGTCTAGCCTTTAACTAGTAAGTACTGTACTTACTGTACTTACTGGGTTTTTGAGGGGGGGGAGGTGTCTTTCGCTGGAAATCTCGCCTCCTAGATCCTTGAATCCTTAAAAATACCCGTGAAACCGGTTCAATTCGTCACAGCCAGCACTCCTGCAGAGAGGGGGGTTGTACTTGCAGTGTATACAGTACACGCGTTATGCTCTTCGTTAATGTTTAAGCCGGAACATATCATTATATCTTATTTTGTATTTCTTAAAAAAAAATCGTTTTCCCAGCCTAACAATATTGTTTTTAACCTGTAAAGCGCTTTGAGGAGCCACCTTTAAAGGCGCCATATACAATAAAGTTCATTATTATTACTATTGTAAATTTGCTGGACAGAGAGGTGAACATTATTACACAGAAGACAAAGATAGCGATTTACGTTGCATTGTGTATCGTGCTGCTTTAATACAGTTTTAAATAATTAAAAGTCTAAACAGTATCAGCTTTATTTATGGGTTTTAAATAAAGGTGATTTAAACGTGATTTAAATCAATATAAATGTTTATATTGTAACGCATAGGTGACTATTCATTGTTATTAAAATGACTTAAATTCGATCATGTTGTGATATTTAGAAATATACATTTGTTTGGTGCGAGTGAAGTTTTATTTAATATTCAGTTTTATTTAGTATTCTCTCCAATGCAGTGCAGTTAAAAACATACCTCTGATGCTACTCCTAAATGAATATCGTTTATGACCATCAGAAGCTTTACGCTGCTTTTCTTTTTTCCAGTGGATTGAACAGGGAGAGGCATTTCATGATGTACTTTTCACTGATGAAACAACAGTGGCTCTGGAACAGTTTTCAACCATGTCGTTTTATAAAAAGGGGAGATATGTACACGTTACTGAAGCTAAAAGTTTAGCCTTTGTCACTAATGTAACCACTAAATAAAGACATAAATATAGAAATCCCTGCGTTACAAACTGTATATGGCTGGTATTGGTATTTTAAAGAAAAAATACACACCAGTATTCCACTTTCTCCCTAAACATTTTAAGCATCAGAGTCTTACATGTGGTTATTTCGGAAACGTTTGTACGTGCTCCTTCTGACCATGTTACTGTTTACTGTTACTGACCATATTAAGTTTAAGTGCCTGTGGGCACTTTTCCTGTCCGTGGGGGGTGGACCGGCTTTCATTAGAAGGTTAGTCTGTTCTACTCTGAGAATGTAGAGGGGGTGGAAAGTGCCCGCGGTCACTTAATTAGTATTAAAATTCGCACTGATTCCCTTGCGAAGATACGGACATAGGAATATTCGTGCGTGGTCAAAAAATGGCATAAAAACGACAAAGTGAAGGCTGTGAAAACATTCACAATGTACTTTATACACAAAGCAAATATACCCCCCCCCTCTCAATTCAATTCAAGCTGCTTTATTAGCATGACAGATGGGTACAATTGGTGTTGGGTATTTACTTTGCTTTGAGATGCCACTTTTAAAGGTGATATATAAAATCAAGGCTTTAACTTGCTTTAACTCCGCAAGTCTGAGTTCTTGTGTCTGTCCTATCCGAACCCGAAAGCATTACAATATGTATCTTTATAGCAGGTGGTGTACAGCTTTTTAGTATAGATTACACTTTTCTAAAATGTATTTAAAAAATAAAAACGATTACAATCTAATCTTTCCACGTTTGATCCCAAAATAAATCTAAACGGGGAGAAAGCTATGCTGAAAGTTTATTAAGATACTTAGAAGACAAAGATATCAATTTATGTAACATTTGTCTGATTGTGAATCAAAAAACACATATATTTAAACCCGCATTTGCGATTTAAATCAAAATGTTATTTAAATCAATATAAATGTTTATATTGTAACGCCTAGGTGACTATTCATTGTTATTAAAATGACTTAAATTCGATCATGTTGTGATATTTAGAAATATAAATTTGTTTGGTGCGAGTGAGGTTTTATTTAATCTCTGACTCAGGGAAACGTTTCATTTTTTCAAAGAAATGTTTGTTAAAAAAGTCACGGCTCTAGCAGGATTCAATCACAGACCATGTGACATGGGAGTCAGGAACCTAACCCACAGTACCACCAGCAAGGTCACATGGAGAGTGCTGAAAAAACACTACAGAAACATTATCAACAGACAATGTACAGCGTGTAGTATTCTTGTGTTGCGGTACATGAATATAATTATATCGTTATTAATTTCTTTAGATACGCAATTCCATATTATTTTCCCGTTTAATCAAATTCTAAAAGTATGCTTGTTGACTCCGGTATCACGTTAGTTAAAGACTTCGATGCTTAAAATGTTTAGGGAGAAATGGGATACTGGTGTGTATGTTTTCTTTAAAGTACTGAGACCAGCCATATACTGTATGTTTAAGTTCCAAAATTAATATCGTTTATGGCCTTCACACGCGTTACAGTATGACCCTATTCATTTTATGCTCAGGTACTAAGATTTCCCTTCAGTGGTAAAATTCCATATAAATATTCAATACTTAAACGGGCACAGTTAAGACATTAAATATACATATACATACTGTATACAGTACAGTTTGCATACGGTAATATGTTTATGTTCCTGAATCAATCTATTTTATGAGCATGTGAAAGGCATGGTGAATCGATTCTCAAAAATTACTGTTATTTGCATGATTGGAAACAAATTTGTGATTGTGAAATGCTGTGGTGTTACTTTTACAAAGACGGTCAATGAAAAAAAGAATGTGGACCAGTGGACCAGACTTTGAGTTTACTGCTTGTCCAAGGTCATTCATTATTAATCCTATTAGTAATATCTTCGTTAAAGACTTTGATGGCGACAGCACAAACATGAGAGGTTGAGCTTTATTAGCTCCACCTTGCGGAAATTCCGGATACTATTATTTTGCTTGCGGTATTATAGGAGAATTTACGGTAACTCGCGGTAGACTGCTTAAAGCGCACCGCAAAATGGTTTTGAATGGCTGCATCTGTATAAACTGGAGCTTTGTACCTATAATTCTGAACAACTCTTTGAATATACTGTACCTAGCATGCAATTAAACTCACTTGTTTCAACTTCATCTCGGGGTCCAGAACTTATTTGTTTGTTACAACAATGGTAACCCCCCTACATCTCAGCAAACATCCCCTTCTGTTTTAAAGATGGAAATGTTTACAATGTCAGGTGTTGCACACTTTATCTAAACTCTTAGAGACACTTCCTAGTCACCTATAGCAGTAACAATACTAACATAAATCTCAATCACAATAGGTAAATTTAAAAAATAAAATGAATGAAAATGTAGCAAATTTGTTTTTAACAGTAACAGTAACAGTTTTCAGTTACTTTTTATTAAGGCAAACCATTGGTGTGCTCTATTAGGTATCTTAAGAAGTGTACAGTATATTTACTTAAAGTGGCAAATTTCCTCTTCAGATTAATTTCACCCATACCTCTTTTTATGAATGTAATTAATTCCCTGAAACCCATTCATCTATATTTCATATCACACATGGCTTGTACTACTCCATAGGCTCTCTGCTAGCTCTCACACATACTAGTTAGTGGAATATGAGGTGTACACTCGATATGAAATGAGTTGCATGACACCTTCCTTTTTACTCTCTACATTTGCCGGAGCTTTCTAAATTTCTTTAAATTGCTTCTTCATAGTTTGAATTCACCTTTCATTAATTCAAATTTGGGTAACAATTCATGTTCCAAAGCATTGCATTTTCATAAAAAGAACATTCTTAACAATAGGTATGGGTCTCTTAAACTTATGATTCGTGTAAGGTACGGGTGTCAGCTGACTGCTGCAATTTTTTGTGCACAACTTACTGAAGTTTTAACTTTAATATTTTTCTCACTGTTAGTGGAGTGAAATACTGTAGATGTTAACTTGGTTGGTTTATGATACACGCTGCTAGCAGGCTGTGAAGCCTAACTATAGGTAACTATAAAAATCAAGGAAACGACAACATGAAGTGTATTAATATGGTTTAGGGTCACAATGTGACACCAGAACAGCTTCAATGTGCCTTGACATAGATTCTACAAAGATCTAGAACTCCACTGGAGGGATGTGACAGTTATTCAGCATGATTTTGTTATTATTGTAATTATTGGCATTTATCTTGTCCTCTTGTCCTCTAGGGGGATTGAGTGGCCCTTAACCATGTCTGAAAAGCACCTCACACAATTACAGAGCCACCAGAATCCTTCACCATGGCAAACAAGCACTTTGGCCTGTTGACTTCTTTTGGAGTAATCTTCTTTTCAGTAATTCATTGTTTATCCTTTAAGATTTATTTTTAGATTTAAGAATTATTGTTAGGTGTAGTTAAACACTTCATATCCCTGACATAATTAAAATATACGAGATTGTTCACAGATTACAACATCAAAAAACTTTTACTGCTTATTTTCCAACATGCATCATTACATTAACTTTCACCATTTGGTTTTGTATTGCAGCTGCAACAGTCACAGATTTTTGCACAGGGACTATTCTAGCTATTATTTTAGCATTCACAGCCACCTCTTGGACTGTCGACAATAACAATAGAAGATTTGGTGCACAGTTCCAATAGTTCATTAGATATAGTCAGTTAAGTAAAATAGTTTACAAGGAAAAACTACAATAACAACTCAAATTTACTCACAAAGTGTTGGGTATGTATTTTACTAACAATCAGTGCATTTCTCAGATTAAAAAAAAATCTCTTAATTACCTCTGACAATTGAATCATTGTTGCTTACCTTTGTTAACACTGTTAACAAACATGTATTTTCCTGCACCACATGAGTTCTGGGAAGAGAGGAGATTTTAAATATATTGTTGTGTTTATTCTTCATTTATTGGTCTCACTTTGTAACCAAAGGAATGTGAAACTGGTTAATGTTTAAACTCTTTCCTCTAAAATGTTCAGTTTGCTTCTTAGCAGAATCAGGAAATCATGTGAACATTGAAAGAATTCCATTCCATTTTTGGGAAGGAAACTCAAAAGGATATAAAATTTCGATAGAGTTAGGAACACTCAGATGCTGTAAAAAAACAGTACAGATAGGGAAACAGAACATACATTATAAATAATGAAGAGATACAATATGCAACTCAGACCTGCTCATATAAAAGCAAACATATCAAGCATGCATTCAAACTGCCTGATAGTGATAGACAGACAATAGCAATCCATTGCTGTGCAAGACTTCTGTGTTACTGTACTTTTACACTGTACATTGGTCTTCTTTTTATCTATAAAACTATATATATACTTGATCATTGTTCTGTGATTCAAACACAATATCGTTGAGCTGTTGCCATCAATTACTGACTGAATCATGCAGTATTCATCCTGTCCTTTTCTACACTTCTTTACAATCTACAGTTCTTTACGGTCTGCTTTCCTGTCTTTGTAAACCTTTAATATGGGCTGTATCTCAGATTCAAAACATACTGTATTTTAATTACTCTTATCTTAATGTTTCTCCAAGCTCGGTTTCCCCCCCATAGATAGAATATTCTGTATATTTAAAATAGGAAAAGTCTCAAGGAAGTTTAAGAAAAATGTTCATTAATGTAAAAATAGTAAAGTACAGCAGCAGCCCTTAGCTAGAAATCATTCCCTGCTTTATAAATTGTATTAAATGTACAGTCATAAATAAAAATCTAATTGTATTAAGTTTATAATTACATATTGCAAATGTTTTTAGGTAAGTTAAAAGTGTATTCTTCTTTCCAAATGCTACAGTTAAACATTAAACATTACATCAAAATAAATTCTTAAAAGTTAAAAGTCATGGAATATGTAAGTTAATACACAGCTCCTGTTACAGGAAATTGAAAGTGAAAGTGCATCTCTCTAATATAAAAGCTCTGCAGCTTTGTATCGGCATTGTGTGCAGTACTGGGAACTGAATCACACAGCCAGGAGCCCACAGAAGCACAAGACCTATCTACAGATTACACTACTCACAGATCTTTACAGTGTTAACAAAGGTAAGCAACAACAATTCAATTGTCAGAGAAAACTTTTTTTTTAAATTTGAGAAATGCACTGATTGTTAGTAAAATATATACCCAACACTTTGTGAGTAAATTTGAGTTGTTATTGTAGTTTTTCCTTGTAAACTATTTTACTTAACTGACTATATCTAATGAACTACTGGAACTGTGCACCAAATCTTCTATTGTTATTGTCGACAGTCCAAGAGGTGGCTGTGAATGCTAAAATAATAGTGTAATGCTACAGGGTTCAGGTGGACGCCCTTGCCACTGCTGCATCAGGTCAGCTCCCAACCATCAGGGACTCAAACCCAGGCCATCGGCATCACTCAACAGGGACCCAGCCTCTTGAGCCAAAGGGAGATCTCCCTTCAGCCCAGTGGCTGCGGTCCCTGCTATTCACAGGTGAGGGTGGTGATATCACCGCTCTGGTAAGCCAGCTCAGCTCAGCTTAGCTTAGCTTAGCTCTCACAAGCAATGGAGGCCATATGTGTTACAATAGCTAGAATAGTCCCCGTGCAAAAATCTGTGACTGTTGCAGCTGCAATACAAAATCAAATGGTGAAAGTTAAAGCAATGATGCATGTTGGAAAATAAGCAGTAAAAGTTTTTTGATGTCGTAATCTGTGAACAATCTTGTATATTTTAATTATGTCAGGGATATGAATTGTTTAACTACACCTAACAATAATTCTTGAATCTAAAAATAAATCTTAAAGGATAAACAATGAATTACTGAAGTGTTTATCAGGCTAGAACTCCACAGGTATCCTATATCTTGTCAATAAAGGCAGCTAGAAGGCTGCCTGGAAATTATTATTATTAAGTTTGAGCCAGAATCAGAATCAATCATTCTTTTTGGACAATCATTTTGATTGCATTATATTCTAACAAAAAAACATATTGGATAATTTTCTTATAAAATATTTTTTTCAGAATGTGCAAATTGTTAGTACAGTGTTTGGTAAAAGGGAAATACAGAATTTCTTCCCTTCTAATGCCCCCCAAAATGGGTAGAAGACACAAAAAAATGGAATAGCAAAATACTCACTATGTTGAACAGTCTCTAAGCATGAAAAATAGTGTAAAGTCAGCCCTACCAGGTTTCATCTGCATAACAGACTGGGTGTAGAAAGGAGACTGAAATTTTCATAGTTGTTCTAGCAATAGATTTACAGTAGATGTATATAAGAGCTGTATTATCTACAGATGCGGCCATTCAAAATGCGCAGATAAACCCGTACCGCACGCACTACCCACAAGCCACTGCGTTGTACCACGGTACGTGATTGGCTGGCCAAAATGATCGAAAGGGGCACTTGTGGTGCATTGGTCATTAGTGAAATGATTTAATCATTTAATCTCTTTACTGTGCATGTTTCAATCCACTTAGTATTGAATTTTTATATGGAATTTTACAACTAAAGGGAAATTTTAGTAGCTGTGCATAAAAAGAAGAGAAGCATAATGTGTCTGATGGTCATAAACGATATTAATTTACAAGCATAAACATATTATGTAAACTGTATATGGCTGGTATTGGTAGTTTAAAAAACAATACACACCAGTATTCCATTTTCTTCCTAAACATTTTAAGCCTCAAAGTCTTGCATTCAGTTACATACTGAGGTTATTTTGGAAAAGTTTTTATGTGCTCCTTCTGACCATATTAAGTTTATATACTTTGTAAAAAATTATAATGTTTTAACCTTTTTTGCAAATACGCTTATTATTGCAGTAAACAAAAGCATACTTTTCAGAATTTGATTAATAGGGAATATAATGTGGAATCGCGTATCTAAAGAAATGAATAACGATAAAGTTATATTCATGTACTGTAGCTCAACTAGTAGTATAATACGCTTTTTATGTGTGCTTCAGTTTCAGTGCTACCCATGTGATTATGTCTGTGGTGTGATGGCTTAAGTGTGTGACTTATAAGCCTTAGGTCATGGTCTGTTGCCATGAGTTTTCTGTCACGCCCTCTGCAGCCAG